>NW_006799942.1:5685153-5805286 GCF_000485575.1 Poecilia formosa | reverse complement strand
TATATATAAAATGAGCCAAATCCGTGCTGTTGAACTAGCAATATCATAGTTTTATTCCATGTGATCTTCTGCCTTATCAGACTGGAGGCTTACATTTCCCACAACATCAACATGAACATGAGGGGCTCAGTTCTAATACTGTAGGTTTAGGTGAGCCGCCTCGAGCCTTAAGCCTCAAGCAGAGAAGAGCAAGCCGAGAGTCCGGGTAAGCTCGAGTTTTTCCAACGCCTCTCCACGGGATTTTTTTGCCAACATTACTTTTATCCAAATTGTAATAACTCAAGTGAACCAGGTTATAATAATTTTTACTGCAACTTCTGAAGCAGTAAAAACTTTTTTAAGGTGTGCAGTATCTCCCCTTAGGCCTATCAACATACTTTGATGTACTGCTATTAGCACTACTTGCTAATATTTATGTGCGATGGAGCACTAACATTTTGCATCATCCTGAACTATTTCCACACTGCTGTAAGGATGCTTTCTTCAGACTGAACAGAGAAGCAGATAGGAAGATGGACAGAACAAAATCAGGGTACACCTGCATTTTTCAGCTTGTTAGAGGAAGGGAAATAGTGGAGGCATACAATAAGTGCTAAGATAGCTTAGATCCATTTAATTCAAATCAGTTAATTTACTTTAACAAGTGTCAACCCCTGTCATAACAGAAAGTAATTGATGCCATCTTATTATGCAACCAGGTAAAAAAAGAAATCTATTTTAGGAAACTCAACCCACTGCATTGAGTCACTTGCATCTCCTGAACGAACATGTGGCACCATTGAACAGTTCTCTGCAAGAATCCATACGGCGACAGTGGAGAGGAAACTCTTTTTCAAATGGAAAAAACTCCAATAGAACCCAGTGGAGCAGTCATCTGCTGCTGAGTCTGTTTGAGAAGACAAAGACAACTCATGAAAGACACATAAGCACTGGTTAAGAACGTCTTTCTGTGTTTAAGACAAAATTAGGAGTGAATTGTAGCAGCAGATTTTTTTTTACTGGTTTGAACAAGGACAAACTCTGAGCCTGAAGTAAAATCCTTGGAAAGAAAAACAATATGCATATGGAGTCAGTGGCAGCAACAGTTTTGTCAGTGGCTTTTTTCAAAAGAGAAAAAGGATTAATAACATGAAAATTTCAAATTAAAATTTAAGTTCTTTCCCCAGACAGCAATTGGTGTACATTTCTTCCAGAGTACGAAGATCTATGTTTGCAGTCTTCTGCACGGATTTTATGACTATATGCAGAGCTGTTGCCATAACACACCAGTATCCTATGAACGCGTCCAAAGAGGATCAGTGAACAGACACCAGCAGCTGTTGGGAATGTTTCAGTTTATGAGGCAATCTCAGTTGATATGTAATCTTCGTTGGGCCTTCTTGACCAGAGATTTGAGATATTTGTGTGAATTTGGTGGGAGTTCCCAAGTGGATGGAAAAAGCTACCATGAAGTATTCCAGTGCATGTCCTACCAGGCAGATAATGAGTACTGGTCCTAATGCAACTAATCCATGGCCCTACATATTGAGACTGTTAGTTTCAGACTGATTTGTGGCTTGATTTAGGTTGCAATAGCGTGTGACGGTTTACTAGTTGTTTTTTTTCCTTTCTTTTTTAAATGGGATGCCAGCCATGTATCCTTCCTGACAACTAGCATTTGTAAAGCTATTTTACTTTTGTATTGATTTTATAACCAGTCACACATGGACCATACACTTCAATGCTGTTGACCCTTTAGTACAATTAAAGACAAAAAGTATTGTTTAAAAAAAAAAAAAGGTCTTCTCAGGGCAGGCATAGGTTCCTATACAAAATTTAAAATTAAAAATTTTATTTACAATTATGAACATCACACACACAAAGAATAAATATACTTGTGACAGTCCCACAAGAAGCAGAACCAGGAATCCTTTCTTTATATCAGCACTGGACAAATGTAACAATTTAATATCATTATTGAGCATAAATGATTAGTTTTTAGTCATTTAATTTTTAATTCTAGGACTTACGAGTAACTTTTAAACCTTTGACGTCACAAACTTCCCATTACTTCCGGCTTCCCTCGTCGGAGAGGCTGGCTCACCAGTCGACGTATTTTTACTTTTTTTTCTTTTTTTTTTTATTGTAGCCACTCGGCATAACAGAGATGCGATTAGGAACAGGTGAGGTGAGGGATTACACGGGCTCGGATTTAATTTTAATAGTTCCAGCAAGGGACGGCAACGCCGGTGAACTGGGGGCGGTGATTGTTGCTATAAAACCGCCTGGAGGGAAACGGCCATCTTTACAAACTAGAAATAAACCAGTTTGAACAGCGGACCAATCAGGTGAGTTCAGGGGAAGACTGGGCGTGGCCAGGGGCGTGTCTGAAAGTGTGACAGGACGGAGGGGGCCGAGGGAGAGAAGAAAACATTGTAAGCAGCTTTATGCATCAAGGGTTGTCGTAAGCTTTCAGTGAAAAGGATGGATTAAGGGCATTTGTTGTTAAATATTAGCTTCAAATTAATATTCATCCATCTTATAACCCACTTGTCCTTGCAGGGACACAGGAGGTACCCTGACAGAACCCACCGTATGCACAGGGAGAACATGCAAATTCGATGCAGAAATACTCCAAACAGGACATTCTTGCTAAAATGTAGTAGTGATACCAATTCTGCCACCAGGTAACCTTATTAAAATAACATTTGAAATTAACAAATAATATTGTTCTCTTCATTGAAAATGAAAGATTTCACAATTTTACATTTGCTAAGTTGGAATCACCGGCTACACGCCACTGTCCTTGCTTTCTGTTTTTTTTATTTTTTTTATTAACAGATTTTACTGTAGTGATGTTAGCATCTACAAGAGACATTATTTATTGCAGTAATTTCTGAAAATATTTTATGGGTTGCTGCTTGGTTCACCTTGTTGCACTATTGGCAGCTTAACAGACAATATGCTGATGTACTAACAAAAAAAAAGATACATCATCGAATGCACTCTGCAACAGATCACAGTGACTTCACAATGTGCGCGTTTACGCAACAATGCTACTCTAATTTGTGCAGCAGGGTGTGGAACATTTAAGTAATTCTGTGGAAAGACAAAATGCTTTGCTTCCTTTTGTGATGAACAATGAAACCCATTCTGTCACACTGGATCAATGCTGGCATCACGCTGAGAAATGGACATTTTCAGTCTTAGTTGTGCACACACATCTTCTCCTTGTTTCTCTCATTTTCTGCTGTCTGATATTTGAAATCTAAACTCTTCCCATACACAGACATACCAATTGAATATGCTGAATTTGAAGTTAGATTTGAATTATTGTAATACCATTAATTTATTCGCAAAAAGAAAATATAGCCTGAATTTACCTTTTCTTCATGTAATGAATAGAGAAGAGCAATGAGGAAGAGCCTTGAGTTATTAGCTGTGCTCCGTTCAACAGCACCGCACCAAGTGATTTTTGTCAATGGTTGCAGTTATGCCATGTTGACTTTTCTGCATCACAGGTTTGGCTGGAAGCCATCTTGGTAAGGCCCTTTGCATGACCTCGGAGCTTCTCATTACACCTAAAAGGGTGCAGAGATGTAGTTTAAGGGGTTGGTTGAAAAACACCAGCAAACAGGTGATTAAATCAATCAATCAAACTTTATTTCTATAGCACACCCACCAACAACACCTTGCATTGACCAAATGCTTTACAAAATAAAACAAATAAATACAGTACTTTACACATTAAAACTGAAACAGTGCCAAGTAAAAAGCTGGAAAATACAACCACATTAAAATAAAACATAAAAGTACTAAAAGTCAAAAGCCTTTTCAAATAAATGACTTTAAGTTTGGCTTTGGTCAAAATCAGATCATAGACGGGAAGACATTTCCAGGATGTTGGGCCAGCCGCAGAAACAGACCAGTCCCTTCATTGCTCACCCACAGACCGAGGCACCTCCAGCAGATATTGACCGGCAGACCATAAAGTTCTGCTGGGCTGGTGGGTTTTCAAAAGTTCAGATATATAGGGTGATGCAAGGCCATTCGGTGCTTTAGAAACAAACAGCAGTGGTTTAAACTGTATCCTTAGCTGAACCGGTTTAAACTGTATCCTTAGCTGAACCGGTTTAAACTGTATCCTTAGCTGAACCGAGAGCCAGTGCAGATATAAAAGGACAGCAGTGATAATGTTGATGTGAGTTTGTCAATAAGCGAGCAGCGGAGTTTTCCACAAGGTGTATGCAGGAGATGGAAGACTGATTGATACAGACTCATAAAGTATTACAATAATCAAGCGTACAGGTCGTTGTGGCTAAGGAATGGCTTTCTTTAGACTGAAAAAAGCTTGTTTTCAGAATCAACCTGTTTGTCAAGTTTTAAGCTACTGTCAAGTTTTGCCCCTAGATTTTTTTTCCAACCTGCTTGAAGAGGGTGAAACATTACATGACTTACCACTGAACAACATCCATTCGGTTTAGGTGAAAAAAAATATTTGAGAGAGCCATTCCTAATATCCTTTAGGCAGCTGTGAATAGAGCTCATAGAGTGGAGAAATTTGAGTGACTGGCAGATAACGGCTGCGTGTAAAGCGAGAAGATCACAGGCCCCAGAATGGATCCCTGCGGCAAACCAAAGGTCACGAACAGGGTTAGATTTCCTCTTTATTGCAAATTAATATGAAGAGCATTGTACAAAATCATTTTTAATCATCTTTTGTTAGATCTGCAAGTCATTTGTTAACATGATCATTCATATTTGGCCATCCAGTCATACTGATCAATGTGATCAGTGTTTGCATTCATTTCTGTTTTCCTTTAAAATTGTGTTGAAATAGATCATTTCTACACCTCCTCCAAGCTAATATTGCAAGCGTGTAAAAATCTGCAAATCCTCCACAATAGAACATGATTTAAACTTGTATTTATTTTGGCTTTACACACACATAAAATGGCATATTTTTTTCTTGGCAACTAAGTTTTCCTTTTTGATTCAGTACATTCCATTTACAGTTGGACGCATGAAAAGTGATAACAGTCCAATCTTGTTAGTGTAGAAGTCATGTGCAGCCATATTTCCACTCTCTCTGTGTTCCCACTCATATCACTGAAGCAAGTTTAAACAAAGCTGAATGGTACAACTGAATTAATAATCTAGAAATAAACTGCCACTAAAATTTACAAAACAGAAAAAAAAGTTTATTTTCCTGACGGGTACAACTTGTGTTTATTTTGTGGACTTTGTTAAAACAATATTCTTCTTTGCATAATTTCAACAGAATTAAGAGACTGAAATTACCATGGCATTCATAATACAAGTTAAATAAACTGCAGAAATTGGTTTTGATTGCTTTGAGACGCTAGCATTTTTAACAAAGATAATGTTAAGAAATCAATAGGAAACGTGTGGTGAACTGATAGGAACAGACATCCACACAAAAACACACATGCACAGACATTTTAGGTGCGATCCTCTAGCTGCTATTTGGGGGAAGGTGTAGAATTGTGGGTAGGAACAACAGGACAAATTCAGTTTGAAATGTTAGCAATCCAACACCTCATGAGAGTGTTGCTGATTTAAAGGAACAACTGTAACAAAAAGAAAGCCATGCACAGAAACAAAAAAGCACGAGTTCCAAAACTAATGCATCTGGGTCTCCAGTAGGTTTAAACATCAATCAGTTTACCACCGTTTGGTCCAGGATTTGGGATAAAATTAAGATAAAAGCACAAAAATTCTAATCAGATTTTAAACTTTTCATGTCAGATCCAACACAGAAAGAAGCTCATCTGATATAAACGTGCTTGAGTTTAACTATGTATTCAGAAAGTGGAACTGAACGTCGCAGTCTGCTATCGGCAAGAAAGTGAATGGGCTTACTCCGAAATTGAACTGTACATTCATATCTTTGCACACACACAACATCCATGGTTTCTCCAACAATGTTCAGGGTAACAAAAACTTTGCTTCCTTAGTCCGTCACACACAGATGACTTTAGTAGACACATTGTGCTTGGACACTGTCACTATTCCTCTCTGCAGGCTCTGCCTCCGCATTGCTGGTCCCAGTGGACAAGATCTCTGAGGACATCTCATTCTGTCAGCTGCTGTGTCGGAAGAAGAGGGGGAAGAAGGAAGCACAGTTTGAAGTAGCCTCTGGATTTGAGCATCGCTGCTGTAGCTGTTGCTTATCTGTGCAAATCCAAGGCATATTGTTGCAGTTTTAGTGTTTTGTATTTGTGCAAAACAGTGTGTCTACCTCGACCACACATCAGTGACTGCAGCAGCAGCCAACCCAGCTGCAGTGAACATGTGGACGGGTAAGAACGGTCTTTCTGGGCCTGATAGCCCATCTCACCATGGCAACACTTCCCCACTGTGCGTCCCTGCTGCTGCATTAGTTTTCTGCACACTGCGTGCAAAGCAGGTCTGCAGCATCCCTTACACTTACTAAAGGGTGCACGCACAGCAACAAGCCCCTCTTACCAAACTGATAAAGACTTATGATACAGTGACTCTAGTGTTAATGTGCTCTGAAATTAGAAAACAATTTGGAGTCAAGCATGATACAGATAGTTATTATTTTAATAAGTTCATAAAATAAGTCTTTTATGGGATTTAATGTTTTACATTTGGGTTATTAAAGTTAAAAAAATACAAAAGTCGGGTGTTAGCACACATGTCTGGCCCATAATCAGTCTGAAAGTGGTGCTATTGTTAAAATACTGTTATCTGGTCAGATATTAATAATATTCATCATTCATGCACAGGAAGAGCATGACATTTATTCATCCATTCATTGTTGTAATTTTAATTTGATCCCACTATAAATAAAGCTTTTCTATTACAATGGTGGAGATCTGGAACAGAGTAGACAAGTTAGGGATGGAAGAGAAAAAAAAGTGCAGGGTTCAAATCCCAGGCTTTAAATATATCATGAAATGCTTCTCATTCAATAAAAGAAGGTGCAGCACGACTGAACGTTTTGCTAAATGCTATGCATGGGAGAAAACTAATATTATACTTGAACTCTCACTATTTTTGTGGTGAAACATGGTATTGAGTGCATCATGCTGTGGGCATGCCTTTTCTTCAGCAGGAACAGAAAACTTGCTAATTGTTACAACACACTTTGAAAAAGGATAAAGATCCCCTTCAAACAGAGCAACAAAACTGAAACGGTTTAGCTCAAAGCATCTTCACTTCTTAAGGTGGTCCAGAGTCCAGACATAGATCCTATTGAGAATGTGCGGCAAGACATACATAAATTTGAAGTTCCCAGATGGTTTCCATCTAAGTGTGTGCAAAGTTAGAGGAGAAACACACCAAAAGAATTGCTGCTGTCAGAACATTATATTTTACAGCTGTAAGGGGTCTAAATACAGATAATCCATTCATATTTCAACAGAAACACAAAACATAGCACCTGTTTGTTGACAACCTTGTTAACCTTGGTGTTTATTGTGTGTTAATTATTTAGTGTGTTACATATCTTTATATTACACACATCCTGGTTTTCTTCTTGAATTTAAACAAGATATTTATAGTTCTGTGACAAAAAGTGGACGCTACGCTTTTATGTGTGAGCTTCTACTGTTTATAAAATACTAATATGATTTTTATTATTGCAAACAATACATTTGGAGTATTGACAGTTTGCACAAAGCTTGTTATAAAGTAGCCATTTGTGCCTTGTTATTAATATTTACCGTACAAATCTATCTACAAAAGGAAAACAAGAAAACTAATAAAATGAAACCAATACAGTGTAATATTAACATCAGTTTACAATGTTGTTGTCACATCAAAGACTCCTGGCGATCACTGGTAAAGAGCGATATATATTTTTATTACTTTACTAGAAATGCATTTGCAGGGTGGGGGGGGTGAAGTTGCATGACTTGCCTATTTTTAATCCCTGTTAAATGAAGCAGTGGCAGGAGTACATTAAGCAAAAGTGTAAATAATTAAAACTAAATAGTGCTTGCCGTGACCTGGAGCTGAACTGGGGGTTGCTAAGGTCACAACATAAAGTACCACTGCCTCCATGATATAAACGCTCCTCTGCTGCGAATCAGCTTGGCAAATAATTAATATAAGAAGGACAATTCAATTAAAAATATCAGAAAAAGTTAGATTGGAATTAAGTATTCAAATTAAAAGGTGAAGCTAGTACCTAATTTTGATGACACACAGGGTGATATATGTTTCCAAATATGAATACATTATGTAAAACCAATAAAATAACAATTGTACTGGATAAATATTATTATTGAAAATTGTCTACGTGCGCTGGTCAGTAATTAATCTCAGAACTTTGTCTGGGCTCCTTTTGCACGAGTTTTTGGATCAGTGCAGCTTATCGTGGAGGTGATCAGCCCTGTGGCTTTGCTGAGGTGTTCAGTAAGGCTGCTATAACGCCTCATCTGCACTATTTAGCCAGGTGTCGATGACAATATTCCACAGGTTCTCTTTGCGGTGTAAGTCAGGCCAGTTTGCTGGCTAATCCAGCACAGTGATGGCATTATCATAAAACCAAGTATTTGTGCTTCTGGCAGTGTGGGCAGGAGCCAGGTCCTGCTGGAAAACGGTATCCACATCTCCAGAAAGCTCGTCAGCAGAGGGAAGCATGGAGTGCTCTTAAATTTCCTGGCAAATAGCTGTGCTGACTTTTCACTTAATGAAACACAGTGGACCACCTCAAGCAGGTGACATGGCTCCCCAAACCCTCGCTGACTCGAGAAACTTCAATCTGGACTTACAGCGCCGCTCTTCTTCCTGACTCTGGTAAGTTGATTTTTAAATGAAATTAGTGTGAAAAAAGGACTTAGGACAACTGAGTATTCATTTCCTTATAGCATAAGTAAGATTCTGTTGATTCAATCTTTGGTTCAAGAGTGGCTTGTTACAAGGAGAGTGACAGCCTATATATTGAAAACGTCACCACACTCGTAATGTTTTGTGCTATCTTTTGACTTTCTGACTGTAGCCACATATATAAATCTCTTTTAGTCCCTCAAAAGATAGACTTTGACTCGCTGTTCTCTCAAAGCTGCATTTACCTCTATTCAAGTTTTCCCTTCAGTCAACTCTCTGCTATCATGCTCAGATTTAGCAGTCTATAAACGGCCAGCGGTGACCTTTAATGGTTTACCCTCCTTGTGTAGGTGGACAGTGATCGTCTTTTGGACAACTGTCAAGTCAGTAATTTTCCTAAAGATAGTGAAGGTCATAATATGACATTTCTGTGTTAATTTCTTTGCTTTGGCCTGGAAAATCAAAATAATAATAATAAAAAAAACGTATTAAACACTTAAAATTATGTCACAATATATGTCTGTAATGAATTTACATGCAAGGTTTTTCAATGAAGTTACTGAAATAGATTCCATGTTTTGTTTTTATATTCTTTTTAATCACTTATAAACTTTTGTTTCTCAGTAGCCAAGTGTCCAGACCCTAAAGCAAAACTTCGAACAAGGAGCTGGTTTTTTACCAGGCTATTGTCATAGCAACACCTGTGAGCTGTTTAAGAAAATAAACTTCTGCTAATTTTCCAGTTTTTTCCCCCTTAGATACTGCTCGAGAGCTTTCCTGTGTTTGCATCTTTCTACCTTAACATATAATCACAACAAGGATCTATCTTTCCTACCGACTCGATCTTGAAGTACGTGACTCACCTGATTGGTTGGACATAAGTACTGGATCAGAGGTAAACACATACATACATGACCGACTGCCAAGGTCCTCTTAAAGTAGATCAGATACACAGTGACACTCTCTCACACAGACACACACACACACTGAGCCCCTGGTTTGTCCCCCTGCCCATTTCCTCTGCAGCCTATGGTGTTTCCGCTGGGGTGAGGCAGTGCCAGCTCCCTCCCTCTGCTTCCCAGTGGGGTCCTGCCTCCCGGCATCTGTCAGGGCAGCTGTCTCTCCTCTCCACTCTGCACTGCGCCACGCTATGCCAGGCCTCTACACACCATCGTGAGCTACATGCGCACACTTTCATTAATATACAGGCAGACAAGATGGGGCACGTCTTCACAGATTTATCGCAGGAGGTAAAATGGCTTGCGATAGAGGTTTTACTGATTTAGAGTACTGAATCACCCTAAAATCCAGAGGGGGGGGAAAAAACATCCAGCAACAGTGATATAGGCTTGTGCACCTATCTTGCTAATAAAGTTAAACTACAGAGAGAGCGCAGGACATCTTTATGATAGTTAAAATAATGTTGGAAAAACAAATTGTGATTTTGCATCCAAACAGAAGTGGCAGTTCTGCTTGGAAATTTAAGCGCTGGCCCGTATTTGTTGCACTGGTTAGTCATACGAATCGGACTGGGAAGAGACTTGAGACTTAACTGCCAAACAGGGGAGGAAGGAAAAAAAAAAAAAAAACGCAACCACGCTCCAGAGCAGAGATGAAAGAAGAGCGGCTATCTCAGCTCCAGGTGTGCCAGGAGCTTTGCGAGGTAAACATAAATGCAGGTGCTGAAAAATGATCCTTTTCCTGGTGAGGTCAGGTAGAGCAGGAGAGGAGTGTGCGCGTGCATTCGTGCATGAGTGTGTGTGTGCGTCACGGCAAGGGGCAGGGGAGAGAGGTCAGGCCTGTTGCTGACACTGAAACCCCAAGAATAATCTGAAAGTGGAGGAGGCGAGCGAACCAGAAAGGGTTAGTCACAGGAACTCATAAAACAGACGGACCTTTCTTTAGTCCTCAAGCATTTAACATGCACGCTGAGCACTCCCACAGGTAGCGCGCACGCACACGCACGGTTCTGTTCACACACACAAGAACAGAACCGGGAACAGTGTGAAGACAAAAAGTGCTTCCACTCCGCCCCCTCCCCTCGAGCTAGAGGTCCATCCAACACAGATGTAGCCTTGATTAATTGGGCGCAACGCAGGGAAGTGGGTCTGGAAACTACCTGGCAATTTCCCTCAACCTCCACCTCACCCCACCAGTCCAACTCCCTCCCAAAGCACCCACCCCACCCCGTCCTCGAATTTGGATCACGTAAGTCAGCAGGTGGGCTGCTGGGCCGAGGATCTGCCGCGTGGCGTTGATATTCTGCCCGCGTCCAGCTCGCCGGGCGCCCTACATTGCAGGCGCTCCCTCTGGCAATGCTTGCATTGGCTCTGGGCTGAGTGCTGGAAACGGCGAGAGTCTGACAGACTCTGTGGGTGCACACACAGGTATACACACAAACCCACAGACGCACGGAGAATGGACCGCTCTCCACTTGCCAGGAGCAGAGCAAAGAAAGAGGAAAAAAAGAGAGAGAATTGAAGGGGAAGAGATGGGAAAACAGAGGAGATGCAAGCAGAGGAAGGGATAGACATACTGTATTTACCTCACACTCTTTCAGTAAAGCATGTGGATTACCCAGTGAAGCACAGGGAGGCTTTTTAATGAAAGCACAGGAAGGGGGCAGCAGCTGGTGGCATGTGTTTGAGCCGGGAGGATAAGACCCCTCGTGCTGGGCTTGCCAGCTCTCTTCCTCTCCTGCTTTCCTCATCTCCTAGCGCTCCCTTCGTCCTACCAACACCACCAATCTCCCTTTAGAGAATGAAGTCCTTTGTCTGCTCCACTACTGCCTGTCCTGGAGCTGTGGCTTGAGCCGCGGGGGCCTGCTGATCAGCCAGCCAGCACCAGAACCGGAGGAGAACAGAGCTGAGCCTGCCACGGCAGACCTACTCAGAGGGGTCTCTGGTCACCATTTGCGGGGAGACGAAGAAAATGAGCTAAGCGGAGAGAGCGAGAGCGAGAGAGACATCAGCAGAATTGTTGGACAATGATCAGCGAAAGGAGAACAATAGAAATGCACAGACGAACCGAGGCCAAGCTCACAAGTAACAAAAAAGGACACAATGTGTTTTATTTTACCAATCTGTTTTATTTTATTTTCTTTTCTTTAGCTCATTATCATTAAACAAGCAACAGGTAACTTACTGACATTTATATGAAAATGTTTTCACACATGGGGTAGCTACATCTTGTCATTTCAGGTGTTTTTTTTTCTACAGTAACATACCTGCAAGCTTTCATACCCACCTAATAATCTGATAAGTTATTGGAGTCATGAAACAACATCTCATCAGAGCACTATGTCGAATATAGAAAGCTTCTTCAAATAATTGATGGTCAAAGCAGATATGACATGTCCCCCTGGTGGGCACTATTTGACATGTTGATGAAAGTTAACTAAATCAAAAGGAAAATTGCTGCTGTTGTAGAATGTGTCAAACTCGCTACCCTGTTTTTATATATATATATATATATATATATATATATATATATATATATATATATATATATATATATATATATATATATATATTCTTTGAAGATACAACTTCTCTATTATGTCTGCATGCACTTGTACAAATATCATCAAAAATAAATATTCTAATCAGTTATTGATTTTAAATCACGGACCCCTTATTGTACGCTTTCTGAACTCAACTGAACAGTTCAGAATTTCAGATCAGTTACTTCACCAGTTTGAATCAAAGTTTCATATTCTACCTTGTTTATTTTTATTTAACAATATTTACCAGAAAAGATAAAAAAAATAATAATTAAAAAGGTCCTAGTAATCATAAGACACTAAACATGTTCAAAGGTCATCTGATGATGAGACGGGGCCCTAGAAATAGAGGAGTCATAACCTATTATAATTTGAAGTTGCAATTATGAGTACATTTTTAAAAAGATAGCATTTAAAATCCTTTTGTAAATGCCCTCTTAAAGTTTGAGTCCTCTTGTACTCCAAAGTATGGTTTTCAGCAGCATCCATCCATGGCAACTCCAGCCCAGCATCATCCGTCACCTAGCAACATCGGCCCTCGGCCCCTAAAGGAAACTGGAGGTCTCTGCTGGAGTCACACCAAGTGATTCCTGCAGTGCAATCAGCCTTTTTCCTCATCTCCTTTCAGATTCCTCACAGCGATCACCCAGCACCTCTTTGAGCTTCCTTTGTCCAAGTGCTTCGCTCAAGCTACCTGGATTGTTTTGGAAGAATGCTTTCTTGCAAAAAGGTAAAAAAAAAAAAAAAAGAAAAAGAAAAAAAAAAAGAAATCCAAGGATGTTTTAAAAATCAGGATGAGATCTCAGCTTAAGAGAGAGTAAAGAAAACAAAAGCATGAAAGGAGGTTTTGTTGTCTTTTTTGAATTATATAAATTTTCTGAACATTTCTATATATTTTTTTTATTTTATTAACTTTTATGTTTTGAAATGGTGTATTAGAATTTTTTTTTTTTAAATGCCTGTATCATTTTATAATTATTTACAGTGTTTTGTTAAAATTCCACATTTTATTGTTTCGTAGCCACAAAAGAAAATGTATTTTACCTGGATTTCATTGATAAAGCAGCACAGAATAAATCAAATCTATGAAGATAAGTTAGAAATATGTTGCTAAATGACATTGGTGCAACATTTATTCTCAGAAGTTGCCTAATTGGGGCCTGCCGTAGTAATGTGTAAGGAGGGCAGTGACTGACTTGCAAAGCATTTAGGCTAACATTAGCATTTTGGCTCATTTTAGCTTATAGACAAGTTTTAACATATTGAATGGAGTAAGTTCATGTTGGTCAGCATACTTGTGATTCTCCACATGCTATTAAGATTATTTTGGCTAAACTTAGCAAGGATGCAAATTTTTAGCATCAGAAGGCTGGGTTCCAAACCAATGGGCACACTTTGGCTTTTAACTTTGGTTTTTATGAAATATCATTCATAAAAACCAACTATGAACATTAACTGAACACACACCGTCCCTACTTGGTTATGGATAATAGTGGCAGCACCATGCTGTGGTGCAGTATAATACTTGGGAGGCACTGTGAATGTAATTTTGACCTTTTACCAGAAATTAGAACCATTCGCAAAAACAATTTCTTCACTCCTAACGGCAACTTAAAAAATAAAAAATAAAACATTAATTAACAAACCTCCATAAGTTCTGCATTGACAGGAAGGCCTAAATTAAAGCAGCCTGTGGAAGCTACTGTTACATGTGTGCTCATTTCCCCTCTGTGGCAGTCCTCACCTTCCCAAACCACCATTCCCGGTGTTCCCAGGATCCTTTGCAAGAGCAGCGCCCACCCTCCCCCCACCCAGCTCCACTTCCCGCAGAGGGTCCAGACATGATAACAGGAGGGCTGCGTTGGCGAGCAGCGAGCCGCTCTAGACCACCTTCCTCACATCTGAGAACCTCTGTGAAATCCTAATCCCCGGAGCAGGGTGAAGCACAGGCCCAGCTTGCCTGACCTCTCCGGTTGCCATGGATACAGCGCACTATAAATAAAACAGAGGGGGCTTTTTTTTTTTTCTAGCAGTTTGGCAGGTCTGTGTGGCCTGCTCACTGGTGGGGCTTATTTTTCCTCTATCCCTCGTTCCGTCTCTCTTCACTCTCATTCCACTCCCCTCGCTCGTGCATTCTCTCGCTCATTGAGTGCTCCGTCTCGCGCTTCCTCCCTCTTCACCTTGTCTCTCCTCAGTACTTTCATTCAGACCCTCTAAATCAGAACACCTAAGTTTGCTATGCACTTGCAGAGAGGCTCTTTCGGGTCTTTCAAAACCCTTCTTCAACAAGTTACGGCGCGCATCAAGAATACGCACAACCCGATTTCAAAAAGGAGACTCGTCGTCTTGTTTGTGGCGTAAAAGCGACGACCAAAGCTGACTGGACTGTGCTGCTGATTTTATTTTATTTTTTTCTTGGCGAGACAAATCTCGGGAGGCTGGAAAATAATTTGGTCATGGCTGTGGGAAGGTTGTTGGGTGTGGGAGGCATGCGGGTGATGTGGGGGAGAAGGGTTGAGGGGTGACTGGTCCGTAGGAGGAGGAGGAGGAGGTAGGGCTTTGACCGTCTCGCTGCGGTGGAAAACATGCTTGACACTTCATTCCTTTCCAGTTAATGTGGAGCGGACCGCAAGATGTTAACCCTCTGCCTGCCTCCCGAGTCTTGCTCTTCCACTTCTCAGCAAAACCCGGCGCTCAAGGCTCACCTTAGCACAACTTTGCTTTTAAAATCTTTGAAATTTAAGTGACATTTAGTTCGACGTGTCATTGTCAGTTGTGCCATTTGTTTTCCTGGTTGACTGTAAATGTTTACTTATTAAAATAAAATGTACCTCAACAAGAAACCAACTCTCACAATCTGTGTGGGAGATCTGACAGAATGGACTGCAGTATGGTCATGCTCAAAATAATATTATTGTGTTTTTATTCACATTTGTATACATGTATCAAAAATCTCTTTTTCAAGAGAGACCTGGCCCTTTGTTCTCTTTTGGTGTATTTTTGCAGAACAATGCCAGAGTCACAGATCAAGACCAGAGCGCAGGTTTTTGGACAATTCAGAAACAAAAACATATTAAAACCGATCCGACGGTTTCATTTTCAGGAACCAAATATCTCCAGCAAAGCCGCTGCATCCTTCACTTCAAGACTGTTGTCGTGGCTGTACACGAAACACGATCCGAAGCACGCTATTAATTCAGTTCAGTTTATTTATAAAGTGGCAATTAACAACAACTGTTGTTTGAAAGCCCTTTACTAGATAAATATATCCAGCATAGAATTACATCAATCCAGTTACACCGACTTTAATTCAATCCTATTTATGATGCAGTGCATTCAAATTTGGTTTATATGCTAACTAGCAACTAATATGCTAACTATCTACTTAAAAAAGCTCTTGGGTATATGAACAAGTATGTGGGGACAGTGGTAAAGAACAACTTCCCTTTAACAGAAAATAAACCTCCGGAAGAACCAGGCCGTCTTCTGGGGTTTCCGTTATAAAGAGCGAGGCGTCACAAAACTAAGTTCTCTCTTTCTGGACTGTATGAAGTGCTTGAATGGTCAGTTTGGATTTTTATTTAGTGAGGTTCTGTGTCTGTAATAGTTCCCGTACCTCTAGTAGAATGTCGTATCACTATGAACTTGTTGAAAATGTATGTACATTTTCAGAGTTGTGAAAGCTAACCACTATAGTTAGACTGTTTTATCTCACTTTTAAGTGTTTAAAAAGGCCCGATGTTCACATGAATATTTTACACTGAACAATTCTGTATTGGAAATTCATCATTTTTTTTTTTTTTTGTCCCGTTATTTTTATGCAGTGGTTGAAAGGAGACGCACCTCTGTTCTGGTAGAGGTCCAAAAATAACCAACAGTACCCAACGCTTTGCTTACAGCGCTGTCTATTAGCAGAGTGTAAATCTGCAGGACGATATGAAGCGCCTCAGCGGTCTTCAGGAGTAATCACGATTTTTACTGTCAGATGTGCTTTGCGTTTGTCTGGAAGAGTTTTGAAGAGCAAGCCACATTTTCCGGGCCCATCTGCCTCGTAAGAATTACACAGAAAGAGGAGCCCGGCATCAGGGAACATCCACAATGTTGCCTGGGAGACAGAGGTCACATGAGAGGATGAGTCACCCAGAACCACAACTACCTAGAAACCAAGACTATCGAGCGTCCTCGCGTCGTGGAGCTCCGCTCGGCTTGGGGACGGGCGGGAGGATCACTGTCGTGTCGGCATGTAAGCGACATCCAGACTCTGTCCTTGGCGGAGAGACAGAAGTTAAACTTTCTCCAGCACAGCCACTGTTGCTGTTTTTCTCCAAGTTGTAGCTCCAACCTCAGTGTGACCATGGGTCTTCTGCTGATCTGTGAGTTTGTTTGTGTGTGTGTGTGTGTGTGTGTGTGGAGAGTAGGGAGTTAATGCAGGCAGGGCCGTGGCAGTCCTCCTGCCCCTCAGCCAGATTAATCATGCAGGAGAGACACAGCAGGCCCCCGTTCATTCTGCCTGGGGGTGAAGCTGTGCCCGCATGCTCTCCGTATCACATGGCCTTGCCCCCCCCCTCGCCCTCCTCCGTCCTGCTTCTCTCTCTCTTTCTCTACTGGGGGTGCTGTGGATGGTCCTGGTGTTAGAGTCAGAGGAGGTTTGCAGTTATTGGCAGTTAGGAGGAACACCACAGCACACTGTGTTACTTGTTTTTCCTCTCTCTTTCCTCCATGTTGGTTTTTTTCTCTTCCCTCTTCTTTGGCTGTGAAGCAGAAAAAAAAAGACGTCCATCTCTCCTGCAAGGAAACAACAAAACCCCCTTTTTTTTTATCCCCCCCTCCCACAACTTCGGTCGGAGGGCCCTAACCACAACAGAGGCCCGGCTTGCTCGATGAAGAGGAGAAGTGTGTAGGGCAGAGGGGAGGAGGTGGGAGGACATACCAGGGGACTCGCCACAGATATCTCCTGGAAACTGCTCGACGATGTCTCTGCGCATCAGAGAACAGCCACGGCCATTGTTGGGCTCTTTGGGAGACAGAGATCTGAGCGGCGGAGAACAGTTGCGTGCTTCAGCGTTTTCAGCGCGCTCGCATGCGGAACCCAGTGTGCACAACAGAGACAATATATTTTACCACATGGTGTGACCAGTGAAAAGATGAGTGACTCTTTGTAGTTTTTATGGGACTGGGATGCACTTTGCTTCGAAAGAGTGAAACTGGGCCAGGAAAGAAAAAAAAAAACAATATGGAAGATCAATGTATATCTGGCCTGCAGTGTTTTATTTGCAGCGCAATGCTTTCTCATCCAGATCTGATTACTTTGACTATAAGATTACGCAGCTGCAAAGCTTTTCAAAGGGTTACTGTTTCAGTTTTGGGAAAATACTAAAACTACAAAATAGCACTTTGAGATAGCTTTTTATGTTTTTCTTTTTTTTTGCAAAACATTGTAAAGCCTTTTAATCAACATAATTCGGATAACTGAATTTACTGTGATCTGCTTCTTGATTTCCTCCTGTGTGGAAGACACAGTAAAGAACTTGAATCTAGATTCACACCACCAATCGCGCCAACTGAAACAATACATCATAATGGTGGCAGAAGAGTGCGTTTGTTTTTAAGAACGCAGCCTGTTGAAGGGAGAAAAGAGGCTTGATGATCAGTTTGCTTCTGGACTATGAGCAACAAAAACAGCAGATCTACAACATGAGCACAACACGCTGCGTTCCCTGTGGAGAATGCAGCGGCGGCTGCACATTGTTAAGCTGCATCATTGCTTTGTTTCATAGATGCACATTTACCATAGTGGTGTGATGAAACGCTTCCAGTTTTTTTTTAAAGGTCTTCCTGCATTTTGTAAAAGCGGGCTAACAAAACAGTGTCCAATCTTTTGTTCTTTAAAATGTAAGTTATTTTAAGAAAATATGTTTCTTCTGGTTTATCTCTCACAATCTATTCTATATCTTTAGCTCGGGTTTCAAAGAAAGACCCCCCATCTGAGTTTGTTAATGAAGCAGTAGGGGCCTCTCGCAGTTAACCATTACTCATCATAAAGAGTTTTTGGAAAGTAATGTGTCTTGGTATTTTCCAATTAGAGCCCAAGTTTCAATATAAGGGGTCGTAATCGGGGCTTTTGTTAAAATGATGTACATCTGTAGGCTTGTTGTATTTCCGCTGTAAGTGAGGAGGGAGTTAAGCTATGCTTTTAGCAGTTCGCGAGGAGCTTTTGACTAAACAGAGATTAACTTTCGTACTCCAAAGATATTCCCCCTCATTCATTGTCTCAGTACGTCGGTTCGTCAGGTCACGCCACATCGTCTTTATTGAATTTAAGTTCAGACTTTGATTAGTTCAGTTTTCAGAAGCTTCTCAGAAGTTCTGATTTTAGACATTTAGAGATGGACTCAATGTTCTGCTTCTAATCTTTGTCTTACTGTAACCAAAGTCTTCAGCTTAAGGTCCCAAATTGAAGGACTGACATTTTACAGTCTTCATGGGTTTTCTACAAGAGAGCAAAATTCATGGCTCCATCAGTCATGGCAAATCACCCAGATCCTAAAGCACCAAAGCAAAATGTCTAAATTTCTTTCTGAAATCATTTAGATGATTTTGGGGAAATGTCAGACACGCCTCTCTCCTGGTAAATCTCCCATGGATGCCAATTTAGCCTAGCCTGCATCTTGTCCTGAATTATAAATACTGACCTTAACGAGGCCAGGACAATTATGTCGTTATTTCAGTGATGGAAACTGTTGAACATTTGTTTTCTACATGTGGAGAGCCATAATGAAAACTAAGCACAGACTGCCTGAAAGTAAGCATAAGTAAAAAACTTTGCTGCAATTCAAATAAAAATTCAAACTGAGTTCATGAATGTGAATCTATATGCTATGATTTAAGATTTAAGGATGCATATTTTTTTTAGATCACATGAATTGAATTACATCAGAGAGTACTGTCAAATACTGTCATGCATAAACAAGATGCAGCTTAACGATCACAAAAACGAGACCTTGGAGTACAAATTTGAATTAATGAAGGATTTTCTGTACTCTTTAGAGGGCCAAAATTATGCATACAGGCTCAAACATTCACTTGAATTTCTTACCTTAACAAGACACGTTAGCTTATTTTTTAGGAATTGTGCTTATTTGCAATTTATGCATTTTAGCGCAAGTTAGACTGATTAATACAGATTAAAGCAATTAATTATTTATTTTTTTGCTTAGTTGGATCATCCAAGATCATCAGTTTACATTACAGCACAGATTATTTCTGTGCGTCAGGGCTTTACCAGAAAACTCCTCGAAACCCACTCAAAGGAAAAGAAAATTGTGTTCGATATTTGAGAATACTCTTTGGAGCTGCCATGCCTCCAGCCTGCCATGAACTGGACCCTGCTGGAGCACCAGTGTCACCGTCCATGATGAGGCCAGTTGTCCAACAACAAGGACAGAGAGACTCCTGTCTGAAAAAGAAACATAAAAATGAACACCTTTAACCCCTTACAGCAGGGGCTTGTTTGGGGAATGGTAACACACAAAAAAAATGTTTTGGATGAACAGTGAGATGAGGCAGAGATGTGCTGCATCACACCCACCGAATGACAGCTGGCGCATTCCCGTTGTTGTCTCTCTTTGTGCCACCTACATACATGTTTAATTGGACATGAACACAGTTTGTCTAATATGTTTAATCTTTCAGATCGGCCTTAAAAGGGCATTGAAAATGCTGTGTCACATTGATAGGGGGCGGCACTGAGCCATGCATTTACACCGGGAAGACTGAAAACTGAAAAATAAACGCAAACAAGGATGATTTTGAAGATATTCAGGAGGGGATGATGGACTTCCTATGCAAATAAAGGTAAGCTCATACATTATTTTCAATTTCAATGAAAAAAAAACTGCTAATATTTAAATTTTTAAAAACATCTACCTTGACTTTGATTTTTTTTGTCTTATTGAACAGCATTGAAATAAAAACTTTTGAAACTAAAGGGTTTGATTAAGGTCAAAACTGAAATAAAGGGTATTATTTTGTGTTTTATATGTTTGAACATTATGAGTCACTTTGGTCGTAGCAGGCTAACATTAAGGAAATGTTTTGCCCAAACAACCTGAACTTACCAATTATTTTTTTAACTACACCTAAAAGGTTCAGAAAATATTTTGATTTTATCTGTGCAGCTAATTATACGAGAAGCTTCGTCAAGTCAAAGTGAAAGCTTCATCAGACATATTCAAACTAGTATTAGCACTGGTTAATGCATATGGAGACAGAGAGCAAACTCATACGTTACAAAATGTGATTTAAACATTGTATTTATTGAACTGCACCCTTCAATCTTTACATCAGAGATGTCGACATACCTCATATTTCAAAAGAGCATTGTACTAATATCAAATCCCCCATTACAAAATGTGCAACCGTATAGAAAAGATAAAAACAACAACAGCAGCAGCAGCCAATCACATCTCAAAAATAGGCATGGCAAAGAGAACAGCAGAGCACAGAGCTGGATTATTTGGCACCAACTGTCTAACTTGCCAGGATTTGATCCACTGGGAGTGACAGATGAGTGTGCGTTTGGCACTGTCATTGGTCCACAACAAGTCGCAGTGAGACTCCTGCCAGGTGGCAGAGGGAGACATACATTGCAGTGTGACAAATAAACAAGCCAACGGTATCCTCTGGGAGGAGACGGTAAGGTGAGGGAGGACCCTTCTGTACCTGCTTTCACCCCTCCGAACCTGCCCAGGCCTTCTCTTTTGTTCAAACAGACAAAAACCAAGAGGAAAATACCACTGCTTTGTGTTGTTTTGGCTAGGAGAAAATGAAAATGTCATAAATTGATCGAAACACATCATGCAATCGGCAACATTATATTGTGTTAATTAAATTAAACTGTAAATATCGCTCCTCATCATACAAAGTGGAAACCATCCAAGAAAAATCGTTTGAAAAATCATTGATTTTTTTTTGAACAACAGGTAAAAGAATTGCCACTTTCAAAATATGATATTTAAATACAATCAAATGTTTTTGAAATTTCTTTCCCATAAAGACCATTTACAGTACTGCAGCATTTGATATTAAAATAAAATCTTTACATTTAAACCTTCGCCTGTTTAGGCTTTGGGAACAGAGCAACAGAGTTCATTTGGTTTCTTACGTCATCTTGTGTGGCAGTAATTCAAGCAGAAGGACTCTTGAACCCGGGTGAGCGGGCGTCTGTTGTTGTTTACGGGATTACCTGACGGAGGGTGTGGTTGTTAGGCGCAAGTGGTCGGGCTTTGTGGGAAGGGGTGGCTTTAGGCCGCGGGAAGGGGTCAGTCCCGGGTCGTCAACACTGAAGTTTTTCATCAGATGAGCCACCCGGCCGCGCCCTGTGCAAGCTGTTGCAGTCAAAGCTGTCCCGGCCTCTGCCGAGTCAGCCCTCCGAAACTTTCCCAATGCGCCAGTATCTGAAAAAGAAAAGATTTGATCACTTTTAACAAAGGATGATTACTCTTAAATGTAGTGCTGGCATGAGGCTAGGGGTGCGCCGATAAATTGGTCGGGTGATAGGACGAGGTTTTCTTCACTTTCGGTGTTCGGATTATTGGCCGAAGCTTGCATGTGAAACCAATCTTATCTACCTCCACTGAGGTCTGACAATCAGCCCCTGCCCCACTTTTGGTCCACCGTGGGAGAGGGCCGACTGACGCACTCGCCCACAAGGTCACGTCTGCACGTGTGCTGTTAATAATAGTTACCCCACTGTTGCCTACGACTGTGTCACAGTGTCAGCTAAGGAAAAATAATTTAAAAAATGGTATAATTTGCCAAAATCTGAATCAGCAGGTCAGGCTTTTAAAAGATTGGTGATCGGCCAAAAAAGCTGGAATCGGTTCACCCTTACATGAATTATTAAAACACGCAATATTTCTTGCCGTAATGAAGACTGTCTCACAGACACTATAGTTACGGTTTTAGTGCAAACTATTATTTTGATATAAAACTCAGGCCAGGCTATGCCAGTTTGTTTAAATACCAACATTCATACCTAAGGCAATCAAAAGTACTTAAAAGAAAATCAAATGGAAAAAAATAAAAAAAATAAAAATCTTCAGGCTATGCAAAGTGTGGCAAAAACTACAACAAATATTAAATTGCATATTTAAAAGTCAATTTCATTTTACAGCAGCTCATCAGTGATTGAGCAAACAGTTAATTGGTGGGACTGTAGAGTGCTGTGCTTCTCCTGCGTGTCATCAGAGTATGGTGAGGAATGTTGTGGCGGTATGTAGTTTTAAATAGGGGAATAATTAATTAGCTGTTAAATAAAAGAATGGATCCTTGAGAAAACCCAAAACTGATCTGTTTGCCCAGATTTATAATAACTGGATGACAAACAGAGCTGCCGTCAGTCAAATGAGTTTAGGTTATTTGCTAATACAATTATGCTATACTGTGAAACTGTTATTTTTACAGAAGGATATCAAAGCATCTCATTTTAGAGCATTCTCAATATTTACTGCTATTATGAATCTCACTCAAAATATAAAATATTTCAATTGATTAAACTTGAGATAATTTCAGATCAACACAGATTAAGATCAAATTTAAAAATCCCTTATTTATGAGAACACTTGAATGCAAAGAGACCAAAGTTGAACTTTTGGTCTACAAGCAAAATGCACACACACACACACGCACACGCACACACACGCACACGCACACACACACACACACACACACACACACACACACACACACACACAAAGACCACAGGAGGAAGAATACTTTTCTTAAGTTATGACAGGATTACAGTTTTCATTTTAGGAGATCCTCAGGTCTCAGAAAAACGTCTTCACACATCCTTGACATCTTCCTCCGGCATCAGAATAAAAGCTCTCAGGTGTCACAAAGAAGCTCCTAACAGGTGTCAGGTCAGAGGTTTCAAAATGCGTAATCAACGCGCGACAGTGGCAGACCGGAAGGTAAAGCCGGTGAATACATGAGCATTTAAAGCCACACCAACAGCAGCGTGGAGGCAGAAATGGGAGAAAAACACAATTAGGAATAAATTAATGGCTACATTTATAACGTAATACCCAGGATCATGACACATGAGAAATTTGAAATTTATGCAGGAAATAAGAAAACAAAGTAACAAAGATTTTTGGATGGATAATTAAAGAGAAAATAAAAGAACTTCAAGTGAATAGCTTAGAAATTAGCCCAACATCACCAATATCACATATACTTCTGGACTCTTCCAGAAGCAATATTAAGATATGACATTAATGGAAAAGAAAAACTATATATTATATTATATAGTCGTGCGAAAAGCCTTTAGACAGTTTTTATTTATAATAATCCAACACTAAAATATCTACATAAGTATCTTTAATTAAAGAACATTTGGTTAGTTTCACTTTGCCAAACGCCATTAGGTGAAGCAAGGAACCAAGTTCATCTCCTCACTACACACAGACAGAATGGTGGTGAAAAAAATAATATAGATTAGATATCATCTACCTGCAAAAAATATTTGGGATTGAGGTAATAAAGTTTTTCTGTTTCTACCGTCAGAAGTGTAAACATGTAGAGTTTACTAAACTTTGGTTTTAACTGGAACCATGTGTTCCCAGCAGATGACAATAGGACCAATAGGACTTGCAAGTATGGAGGAGAACCTATGATGCTGTGGGCCAATTTCTCTTCCAAACCTGATAGAAGATACAGCATTCCGAACGCTTTAAACAAAAAAAAAAAAAAAGAAAGAAAAGAAAGCAGTGACCTTCAATAGAAAATCTTGGATCACTTGGTCTTTGTTTTGATATGCCCAGTTGAGATTTTGCAGAATAATTTGGAGTAGCAACTTGATTTGGAAAAGCTATCAGCAGCACCAGACCTGTTTCAAACAGGAGTCTACATCATCGAGACAGATTGTTAATGGTCAAAGGTTCCTTCCCCCTCCGCCCCCTCTCTTTTGGTATGATCCAGCCTTGTGAAATTATACTTGAGAACATTAAGTTCTGTTTGCAAAAGGTACAAAGTGTTACCGACAGGAGTATCAACAATCATGCCATCTGCAATATCATTAAAACAATTACTTCTTAACATGAACATTTGTTTCCCCACACCCCAGAATGTACTCAAATTCAAGGTTGGATTTTTCTAAAATATTCATTGCGAGATTATTGGTACTCCAATAAAACCACATAAAAAGGCTTTTTATCTAGGGTTTGAGTAAATTAATAATAATAATAATAAAAAAAAAATAATCACAGGATCAGTTTAACAATCATATCTGTATGTTACAAAAACAAATCATAAACACACAGAGTTTTAGACAGTTTCGCAAATGTAAGATTCTAGCTCGACAGCAGCTACCATTCCCCTACTCCAGATGTCGTCTCTCTATATTCCTTCTCTCTCTCTCTTCCATCTTTTCTCCTCTCCTTCGCCTCCCTCCATCCAGCCGTGGGTGAGCAGAGGTCATCCTCGCTGGAAGTGTAGCGGGGACACAGCTGGGCGTAGTTTGTGTGTGCGTGCTCGCCACGGTGCCGTGTTTTGGAAGAGGGTTGTAATTGAGGGAGGAATGGAGGGAATGGAGGGAACGGGAGTAACGAACGATAGGGGAGGGAGGGCCGCAGGGACGGCAATGGAGGAGCGAGCAGACAGACGCTGCTCAGACACCAGAAGGCTTGAGGAGCCACATATTTTTAGCGTCGTCCCCTGGGGGACAGAGATATGTGAGAGTACCCGAGTGCGTGGCTACAGAAAGACACACGAGCGCTCTCTTTCTTTCTCACACACACACACACACACACACACACACACACACACGCGCAGGCAGGCACGCACGCAGTAGAGTGAAAACATGCACACACTGACGCACATGCCACATATCGTTCAGGTCCGTGCATGCTCTCTCGCACACAAACGCTCACACACCCCTGCTGCTCACGGATTCAGTCATGCATGCCGCCATCTCTGACTAATACCCCGGCACTGCACACGCACAGAGGTGGTTGTTAAAGCCCAAAAACACAGACAGATACACCTAGAGGCCAGGAAACCTTTAAGGCGCTTTACGTCTTGCAGGCATGAAGGGAGGAAACCTGAAGTAGCCTTTAAGGGGGGTTTTATTGTTTATTGTTGTTTACCCTCTCCTCTTCCTCGGTTTTGACCCCTCTCCCTGTGGTGACACTTCATCCCTCTACCTTGCTCCTCATCTTCCTCCCCACATGTCCTGTCCTGCCTTCCTTTGCCCCCTGACCCCACGGTTCCTGTGTTAATGTCCTCTCGCCGCGCTGCGTGGGCTTGCCTCTGATTGTCTCGTTGTGTTGTGCGGTCACCACGGAAACCTTGGATAGGCTCCAGCAATTGAGGCCGACACACATCGAGGCACGCACCCCGTGCAGGCGCACGCACGCACGCGGAGGCAGACGCACACACTCGCGGTCAGTTTTCTGAGCTCGGAGACTCGGCGCGGGTCTGAGCAGAATGCTTAATGGAGGGACGGAGCGATAGAGAAACGGAGAGAAGAGAAGGAGGACTGGTGTTGTGGGCATTCACTGTAAAATCTAAGGCAAAAGACCAACACCTTCCCTCAGGTAGCCTGACTAACCTGTCCCAACACACCCAGAAAATGCTTAAACTCCACGCCTTCGTGCCTGAAACCCTCCTGGGCAGCTGCACCCTGATCTCTGCTCACAGAAACTGAGTTTGAGGCTCCCTGTAAATCCTGTAAATACTCCCATCGATGTAATAAGCATTAAATTAGTTATCAGCACAAATTTATCTTCTGCTTGAGCTTTTAAGTGTTGCTCAGCACCTTTCGGGACAGCATGTGGGAAGCACAGGGAACACGAGGAGGATGAGTAAGCTAGCAAAAAAAATAAAAAATAAAAAATTAAACGCCAATCTATCTCTTTAAAGATCTCTGCGTCTCTGGCTGGGAAAGAGGAGGAGTTGTGTGGGGCTGGGGGGTTTGGGATGGGGCAGGAGCGGGGCATAGGGCAGAATTCCTGAGCAGCACATCTGTGGACTGAAGGGCAGGGAAGAGGAGGAGGAGGAGAGGAGAAAGAGGAGGAGAGGTGTAGGTGTGTGTGCGTGCGTGTGTTTGTGTGTGGAAGTGTTGGCTCCTGTGTGGGGGGCTGGGGCCCCTGTCACTTATCGGCTCTGGCTGAGCGTCACCCAGGGCTAGAGTTGGGAAGCGGCGCTGGAATGCCTGTCCTTTCCTCTGAAGGTGAAGACAGAGGAGAGAGAAGCCAGAGGACTGAGTGGGAGTAGCTTTGAAACGCAAACGCTCACGCAAATGTATGGGTGCTGAAAAGATAAAATAAAAAAATCACTTATGGAGCTATTCTCAAAGCGCACACGCTACATAAACAAAAACTGCAAATCTTAGTTTAACTTCAGATCAAGCTGATGCACTTGTTTCCACTAAATGCCTTTAAAGCAGCTTCAGATAGTCCTGAATTCACTGAATCAAAATATACTTGACGCATCTGTGCAGGAACAACAACAAAAAAAAAAAAACAGCAAAAGACAAAGCTATTCAGTGATGGCATTTGTTTTCCTACTAATTTCCTGGAACAGTCAGCACTCACATGTCCTATGATGTGTTAAATAGGTCATGTGAATGAAAAAAATATAAAAAAAAACTGTGTTTCTTCTTCTGGATTCATTAGGGTGAGAGTTTTGCGGTTTCCAACTGATTACAATGAGCCGGTATTTGATGTTCTGCACCATTTGTGCCATTACATCAGTGAGAGACTCAGGATTTCACAACTTCGGTCCAGTTCAGGATCTGAGGGTGCAGAGGCTTTCCTGACATTTGGGCAGCACAATAAAGGCAAGGCAAGAACACCTGGAGACAGACACAATATTTTCTTTTGATATTTGAAGAAAAAATACACGTTTTTCCACTCCCTGGTTCCCCATTTAATGGTTTCCTCATTTGTATTATTTTACTAAAATTGTGTAACTGAGTCATAACCACGCAATTGCTTTTACGCTCTTTCCTAATTTGTAATGTTTTTTTTTGTATAGTAGTTAGTTATTTTTTTGTCTTTTCCTTTATTTTACACAATGTTAAAAATATTGTTGCTTAACCTAAAGCACCTTTAGTCTAGCTCCTCTCAGTTCATGTCAACACAACAGACAGCCATGTCCCTGTTCGGTCTGTAGGTGTCTCCTCCCCGTGCTAACGGGAATGCTTGTCAGTACTTCCATTCAAACGAAAACAACTGAGCCTCAGTTCGCCTCGTCCTCCCAGAGGAACGAGCTTCCTGCAATTGTCAAGGTCAGACCGTCGTCCAGAGTCACGATCCGTTCATTCAGGACGGTTACAGACCACTAGAAACTCACCCCGCCCACCACAACAGCTGTTCCTTCAAACTGCCGACTCTCCTTAAATCTGCGTTACACGCTGTCCTCGAATTACCAGCCCTTAACCACATGCAAAACATCCTCTTTGCTTTCTTTCCAATTTGCATTTTTTAATTCTTGTGAGCGCCACTCCTTTTTAACAATGAAAAAGAGGAAAGAAAGACCACTTCATATCCTTCTATAAACTGGCTTATCCCAGCAAAGTGATTGAGACCAAATTTTCATCTGGAGGACATTATGATGAGCAAACAGTAGTTTTTATCTCATCAGAGTCTACAGAGATTCACCAGGATTAAATGACAAAAAAGTAACGATTTCAGTTTTAGTTGTTGTCGTTTTTGGCAAAAGTGCTAAAAAGATAAGGTAAAATGATGTTCAAAGATTTGACCCTGAGGTTTTCTCTGCTATGAAGTCGGTATACTGGCTGCTTGTATTTTTTCTCCCCAAAGAAGCATAAACACACAGAAATATTCAAATGTTCTTTTTTTTTTTTTTTGCGACATTTTGTAAATAAAAAAAATAAATCAATGCCTTGTGATCAAACTTCTGTGCCACTTCCCAGCTGTGTAGCCTGAGCTGGGTTTGGACAATGAGGAGCAGCAGGATATGGAAAGGAAGGTGTTGCAGGAAGAGGATTTTTCCAGCAGGGGGACGTCATGGGAATGAGAGACTCTCCCCAGCTCAGCTTCCCTTCGCTAATATCACAATTCTCCACTAGGTGGTGCTAATTTCACCCTCACACAACAAATGTTTTTGCAAATTTGGGTCACTTTAGGCTGAATAGTTTTTAGATCTTGAACGTGAATAATGGGTTTTATTGAAAAATTATTGAATTGTTTGTAACATTTCCTGCAACATTTAATATATCTTTCAGGAAGAAATTCAAAATACTCACGTTTTATCTGGAAAAGATTTTAGATTCAAAATGGACTAAACACAGTTGAAAGTTTTCATTTTGTTATAGGGGTTTTTTTTTATCTCTAAAAATTGTCATCCTAAACAAAAATAGTTTCCCTTAATTTAATCCATTAAAGAATAAAGTCAAGTTACAGCTTTATGTTGACACATTAACCATTTCATGCATCAATTGTGATCCTTTGTGTCAGGATTTTTTTCAATTTTTTTTTTATTTTCTTAAGGCATAAAAAAGTAGGGGAAAAAAGTTTCGTAAAAAAATAATATATATTTTATTGTTTTTAGGTGATCAATTGTAATTTTCTCTAAGTACAAAGTTGTTTTTTTAAAAAAATACATCAGTAGTATTGTTCTTTAGGGGTTATCTGATGTCACAATAATTTTTTTACCTGCAAGAGTCGTCCACAGTAGGAGGAGGGACCAAGTCGGTTGGCATGCTTTTTTTGTCTGTCGGCCATATTGGATTTAACAAAAATAATTTCTTGCACTTGCAGCTGATGACCAGTAGTTCATAGTGTGTTTTATGATGCATTAGTGTCCACTTCAGTGGTCTGTGTGCATTTATAACATAAAAATCCACAAGAAGCACAAGAAAATGGCTTTTAGATAGTTGTCCACTGCAGTGACCGCAATGCAAGAAAGGGTTAAATGACCATAAACTTTACATTTTTTTGTTTTCGGGCTAGATCTCATCAATATTTTCCCAAAATAAAACAGTGGGGATGCAACCAAACGTACAGGTGTGTAGCAAGAGCCAAATTGCAGACTCATTTTGCCCCCCTCCTCCGTCTCTTGGCAGGCCCCTGGTTCTTTGCCAGTCCATGCGGATTCCAGCAGGCTGAGGCACTGTTTGGCGAGCGCGCGGGGCTCATAGAAATAAATCGCTCCGCCTTACTGCAGCACAGAAATCCGTTTCTAGTGTGAACTTTGCTCAGTCTGTTTCTACTCAGCTCTCGTTTTTGTCTTTTCTTATGCGTTATGCAGATAGTCTGATGAAGATTCTCATATACGGCGACTTGCAAAGATACAGATATGGCTTCAATCCTTCTACATTTTGTCCTGTCACAAACACGGTCTTCAATGTACTTCATACACCAGACATAAAGTAGTACATAGCTGAAATGCAAATTGACACATACTTTTTAAAAATCAGGAAAAGTGGACTGAAGAAAACTACTGTTGGCAGGATGCCATAAGAAGTCCTGAGGATGCTTGTGTTCAGCAGAAACAGGAAAGCTTGTCAAAGTTGATGGAAAAGAGGGATGGAGGTAAATACAGAAAAATACTGGAAGGAAACTTATTTGAAGCTACAAAGATGAGAGATGAAAGTATACCTCCCAGAGGCACAACCCATACAGCCAGAGATCCAGTGGGATCAAAGCAGATTCATAAGTTGTTAGAACGGTCTAGTCAAATTCCAGGCCTACACACCCAATTGAGTAACTGAAAACACTGATGCTCTCCATCCAACCTGAGTCAGTTTGAGCTGTTCTACATACAAGAAAGGCTGAAAATTTCTGACTCCAGATGTGCAAAGCTGGTAGAAACATCCCACTGCAGCTGGGACTGTAGCAAAAGTCAATTCTGTGAAATATCTACTCAGCGAGGATGAAAAACCTTTCCCTACATCGTCACAAGTTTTCTCTACTTTGTGTTGTTCTGTCAAACAAAAACCCCATAAAACACTCTGAGACCATAAAATATGGAGGGTGTCAATGCATTTGTAAGGAACTGTACGTTATCTTCAATGTGCTGAACGTTATTTCATTGCCACTGTTTTTCTTTTCTACCTATGTGTGAGCCTATAATAAGTGGCATACAGGAAGTATTATTAATGATGGAAGTCTTTCTGTGGGGGGGAGCGGGGGTTGTGCATCATCTGAGAGTAAACCAGGATGTGCCCCAGCAAGTGTGCCAGTCATCCACATTCTGGCTTAAAACAATCACTCCCTAAATTGATTTTGACATCTGACCCGACGTTTACCTTTATCTGCGGCGCCTCATGCTCACTCACCTTTCCCAGACTGTGAATCTTGGGCCTTCTGGGGCTTCTCAGAGCACAGGCTGTCTTTAGCGGTGGATGCTGATGCGGACTCTAATTGGACAGCGCTGCTGGAGGGAGGCGCGGGGGATGCCAGTCTGAGATTTCCGAGGTCAGGCCTGGTGTTGATGCAGCCCGGCGTGCGGTTTGAAAAAGCCGGTCTGACGATGATGGCGTTGCTTCTCGTGGGTGGCCTGAAGCTCGGGGGGTCCTGGGAGACGGGCTTCACCTCTGTCGGACTGGACGCCTGCTCCTGGAGCTGCAGAGCCAGGAGTGACACAAAGAGGACCAGAGAGGAAGATCAGTGTTGACAACCAAATCACATGCAGTGGAAATGCTGTCATGCGCAATTAAATCACAGGATCAATGATTCACTAAATTACAGTTATCCAATGACAGCTCTGTGTGTGTACCAAAGCGCACACACACACACAGACACGGCTACGACCAGTGACTCGGAGTTTGTGGATGTGAGGGGAGAAAATTATAAGGCGACTTGAAAATCAAGCAGACTTGCTAATCTTCCTCCCCGATCTTACGCCTTCTTAATCAACAGCTCTCCGCCTGCAGAATGAGATCGCCGTCCCTCATGAAATCAGCTGCAGAAAACCAAGATCCTTCCTCCTTCCAGAAACAAGTCACTTTATTTATAAGAAACGCATTGAATACAAGGGTTTGGTAGAGGGTTGGCCCACTGACCACACCTCGTAAAGAAGAGGGGATCAGCAGAGATCGGCATCTGTCAGTAACTTAGGATGACAAAAAGTCTGACATAGATAACTTGATACGTCAGTCCAGTGTGGTCTGGAGGCAAAGAGCCTCTGCTGAAGTGTTCAGAACATCCAGGTTGCTTTACTAGAGGCCTTCAGGTCATCAGACTCTACAGTCAAACCAGACTCAGTGATTACTTAGCTAGTTTAACTGTCTTATTAGCAACAATGGCCACATCAGGGCAACAAGGCACAAAAAGCAATTATCAGTTGAAATAGCAATTAAAATAATCATCACACGGCAAAAACACAAAATCTTACCAAGTAATTTTGGTCCAGTTTCTAGCGCAGATATCTTAGTATGCTTCAAATGAGACAAAACTAACATACAAGTAACTTATCAGCAGGATGCGGGAGCTTGTTTAGAGTCAATACTTTCTTAATATTGGTAAAAAAAAAAAAAAAGAAGTACTGGCAGATTATGTTACTTATATCAAGACATTTTCCCATGTTATAAGTGAAAAGAACAAGCACTTTTTATTTAAAACAAGATCCTGTATCTTGCTAATAAGTTACTTGTAAGTTAGTTTTGTCTTATTTCAAGTTTTCTGAGATATTTGCGCTAGAAACTGGACCAGAATTACTTGGTAAGATTTTGTGGGTGTTTTTTCAGTGTGGATATTAGAAAATAAACAAATACAATTAAAAATGTGTCAAATGAAAAACCTTAAATGAAAAATACAAAGTCCAGGACTCTATGTGTTGGTGAAAAGCAATTCTGACGTTTTTGTATACAATTCACATTTTCTGAGAAACTAAATGTTGGTGTTTTTTTCAGCTGTAAGCCGTAATCATCAAAATTAAACAGAGACTCTACACACAGAGATTCTATACACAATTTATATAATTGGATCTTTATGAATGAACTGAATGACTGAAATTAACTTTTTGATGACATTTTTAATTTGAGATGTGATATGAGGAGGCTGGCCCAGACTTTGTGGATTCGAGGTACAGACGCTTCCTTTTGTGGCAAAAAGGGGAAGGGGAAAAACAAACAAACTCGCTCGCTCAAATCTCAAGGGACTATTCCACAATCCCATCCATCTGCGACTGACGCGTTCTCCTTCTCTGGCGTTTTAATTCCCTGATCAAGTTCATCAACCATCTGTTCTGGGGCAGTCCTGAAATCCTGTCTCATGTCACCCCCCACACACACACACTTACACACACATCGTTTACACACTCATAAACACAGAAACAGAAAGAAGGCGAGCAGAGATAGGAAGCACCAGTCCCCCCCCCCCGACAAGACGAGTCTGGAAAGATAATGCAGCCTGTGGGAGGACAGTTGAATACAACTGCCCCAACTGCCCCAGAGTGAGCGATGAGGGGTGGGGCGGTTTAGACTGGACGGAGTACAGAGAAGAGGGAATGAGGAGAGAAAGACGACCTGGAAAGAGGCAGGGAGCAAAAGGGCAACTGGTCCCGACAGACATTTCCTGCTCCAGAGGAAGGAGACCTGTGAGTAACGTCTATAGAAGCGTTGCTGCGCAGTAAATCATCGGTTTATTACAAAGACCAGCGCACTTAAAACAAGACGCTCCCTCACAAAATGTCAGAGTCTAATTACACAATGAGGAAAATGAAACAGGAAAAGAATAAGAATCTGAGAAAAATTCAAAGCCGTTTAAAAAAACGGGTCCTCAGCTGCTGCTGAAAGTGAAAGCTCTCCACCTGACACCTGTGGGCTTAACGGGGGCACTGCAGGAGTGAGGGCAGATGACACAAAGACTGAATGCAGTTGCTCCAACTCACCGGCAGAGGGCGTAAAGTGCTGGTTTCCTCGCGTTTCTCCTGTCGGGAGAGAAAGGAGCATTGTCAGTTGATGTAAAAGGTGGCACTTAAAAATGTGAGGCGGTATTCTGATCTACATTTGCAGAGTGAACGCAGAAGAAGTCGGAGGAAGGACAGAGCAAAACTTAAAAAATTCTGAAAATGAGGTGAAGCAGTGGGAGGAGTGATGTGTGAAAACCAGACACGGGATTTCACACATCGTGTCTGGAAACGAGATGCTCTCATTTCCGCTTCAGGCCAGATGAGACCTGGATCACTACAGCTTAGTGTGTGCAAGGTTGCCATGACAACACACCAAATCTGTTTTTTCAGACAATGTGCAAAAAAAGGTGGCCAGTTACTATTATAAAATAATAATAATAATAATAATAATAATAATAATAATAATAATAATAAACTACTAAAATACAATTACCCCAGAAATGAAACACACAGCTGGTCTTCTGGGACTAATTTATCTACAAAGGTTGAGCTTGTCTGAGCACAAGAACTCTGCATATTTGCTCAGATTATCTTTGAGTTTAAAATGCTGTCATACGCTAAAACTCTTAAAGTTGTTAAGGAGAAAATCTGTAAGAAAGTAAATACTTTATAAAAATGCCAAAACAAATATATTTGAAACAGAAAACTCCAGAGAGACACCATGTTTGGTAAAAGCATTGCACGTCGGCAGAAACCCTCTGTCTCCCCTGTGAAACATGGTGGTGGCAGCATCATGTTCCTAAAGATGCTGGAAAACTTATGAAGGTGGAGAAATGTATAACCAAATTCACAAGAACAATGTACCTTAGTATGCAACAGAACTACAGCTTGAAAGAAGATTTCATTAAAAAAATTTTAAAAAAAGTTCAAAGACAACAAAGTGAACGTTTTGGAGTGGTCAAATCAAAACAAGGTTTGACAACTAATCAAGAATAAGTGGTTGTACTTGAAAAGGGTCGTTTAAAGCTTCCTGGGAAATCTGACAGACGATGAGCTGCTGTGTAAAGAATGGAGAAAAACTGCAGAGTCCAGACGTGGCAGCCTGGCTGAGACATACAGTATTCACAAAGTTTGGTCTTGTCAAAAAAAACTTTTTCTTTTTAGAGAGTTTTCTAAGTCACCTGATCTAAAATGTTCTTCCCGATAAAATATGTTATTTGGCGAGGTCAGTATAGAAGGAACTACAGCAATATTTACGATCACCTCCTGTTTGGCAGATTGTTGTAACATAATGAAGCTGCAGTTGAATTTTTAGTCGCCTCTAACTACATTCTTTGCTGTCAAAATTAATCACTTCCAAATCAAAGTTGATATCAAACATGTAGGGTAACATTCCTACAAATAAAATGTTAGTTTAAGATTCCTGCAGCGGAATTTTGTGTTATAGAATTATTAAAGTATTCAGTGCATGTTTTAAAGGATTAAGTGCTTGTTTTAATATTTTATTCTCGTAATTTACGTCTATTCTCAGAAAATTAGCATTTTAGAAAATCTACAAATCGAGATTTTTTAGCGTGCCTTTCCAAATTTTTAAAAATATAAATATTCCTAAATGAGCTGTACAAAACAATACCTGCATTAACTAGTGCACGAAAATAACTTTAAAGTAAAGACTTAAAAAGGAAACTAGTTTTTCATCAGCTATGCTAAAAAGCTTTACCGATTGGCATAAATCCAAGTAAGAGGGTGAAACAATGGCAGTATTCAAGAAAATCTTATGAAAATCAATTTCTGTTTTACTTAAGCAGCTGTTTTTCATGTGTTAACAATGATATGCTAACTTTTGTACAAGGAGTGAATTATGGTATAATCACACAAAGGATGTGGGAAAACAAAAATATCTGAATTTCTTTTTCCTCTTTGCCTCCAACATTTAAGTCATTAATAAGGTTTTCTAAGAGTAACCCACCTTTAAGTTCAAGGAGACTTCGGCTTGTGTTTTCTGAGGGACGCACTGACTCTCACTTTTGACCTCTTGTGTGACCATGATGCTCTTCAAGGTAGTTTGGTGGCTGCGAAGTACGAATGTCACATCATTTTCGGATTTAAAACAGGGAAAAACGCTGACGCGGTTTTCAGCTTCTGAGTTGTTCACTGCCTGTCATGTAGAAAATCTGTTTTATTAATGGGAAGTAATTACTGCGTGCTGCTCTGAAGACTTGGTGGTGACTTCTTGTCTCCCACTGCAGAGTTGATGAATTTGGAGGTCAGTTCATCCACTTCTCCGATTACAAGGACTGAAACGTCTCCGTCCCGGCCGAGCAGCCAGCTCACACTCTTACTGTTGGCTGTAAAACAAAACAAACAAAAAAAAAAACTGGTATACAACTCTACTTCCAAATAAATTGTGAAAATTTGTTAAATGTAACAAAAGCTAGTTTTTGAATCAATACTATCATAGTTTAATATAAGAGTTAAAAGATAGACGACGTAGCTACATTTATCAATCACCACATTTGATTTTAAAACTAACGTTTTTCAGGAAACCACCTCGACAGACATCGGTGTCGTTTTTTTCTTATTTTTTTATTGGGTTCCTTTTCTACACAAGTCAGACAACCTGTCTGACTTTGTGTTTTAAACTGATAATAAAAGGTAAACGGATGACAGGTCTGTGTTGCAGAGAGGATGGCTCAGGGCTGAAAATTATTTTCAAAAGCTGAAACGTCTGATTTTTAGGAATGTGATATCTGCTGAATCATTCAGAATCAAGCCGTCCAGCATTACTCATTTCTTGACTGATCTGACTCACAAATAGTTAGAAATTAGTCTTTCCATCCTTTTTTTAATGAATTCATTTTTGGCAGAATATTTATAGTTTAACAATAGTTTGATGGCTGCTGGTCGTTGGTAGCCCAGACTGTTCAGAGTGGTTTTCTTTGGAGATATTTTAGTGCTTTAAATATGAATTCACAACAAGAATGCACCCATAGAGTTTATGTAGTTCATTTACTTATTTATGGCATCTATAGATATTTAGACACTGGGATCTGACTGGAAGGCAGAAATCTGCATATGACTTATTATTATTGACTTTTCAATGAATTACTCTCCCTAATGTTGCATAAGTTTCATAGGGAGTTTATCTGTATCTGACAAAAATCCAAGAATATTCTTTCATCTTTCATACTTACATTGTCATCCTTACATACTTTTGAGAGGCTAAACTGGGTTTAGCAAGGGTCGGTGTCTGATTTATTAATGTTACAGTGAGTATAGCTATAAGCCCGATTTAATTTCCCATCATGCATCTCCGACGGCTTTAAGTCAGTTTAATGAGGTGCCAGAGAAACCGGAGCAAATCAGAAAGAAAGGGAGCAACGAAGGACATGATCTTGTTTTTCAAACCTGAAAAACACTACAGCAAATTCTAGACTGTTCCAGGAACCTTTCATGACTGTTTTTTATTCTTGTCGTTGTTGGTAAAAAATATCTGCAGGTTTCCCCATCTACTCATTGCAGATGAATGCCTGTGCAAACGCTTGGCCTCATCGGATTGGCTACTGCTCAGCTGATTCTTTGAAAAAACACTGCAAACTTATCAACAGTGTATCTGATGTGAATCTCTGCTTAAATGGCTGCTGGGAATGGAAGGTATGATCAACAGACGTTCGCTTCAGCGCGGCAACAGTAGGACTGAGTCAGCTCACAGAACGTTTATATGCTATGTAAACAGATCAGGAAGCCGGTGGGGGAAAAAACCCCGGTCACACTGGTTTTCCTCCCCGTCATCACTTCTGACCAGTGCTTAAAAGCTGAATATCCATCTTCTTGATCCAAGATGCACTGATAGAGAAGCGGCACCTTCAGTTGTCTTAGTGTGATTTAGCAGCGCAAAGGCACACGGACACTTGTATCTGAACAAACGTGTGTCACCGTCGTGTGACTGTGGGAGCTGAGACGTCGATTTATTCAGATAGCACAGCCGACACAGTCCCAGGGCGAGAGCTTGTTGGGTGAAAACATACATTCATGGTGAGCTGGTTGCACCAGTCTGCCCTGTCGATCGCATTCCTGCCCAGCACAACAGGATCGCAGCGAAAACACGGCGTTCACAAACAAAGGCGATACGTCAGGTGCACACCGGATTCATTTAATGCGGCGGCTTCTCACTTCTAATAAGATGAAGCAGAATAAAGTAAGGTGAAAATTTAAATCGGGGGAATGTGCTGAATGCTCTCCAGTCTTTCCTGGAATTTTCAAAATTGTTCCGGATACATTTTGTTTGTGTGTCAGCAGTCTGCCTGCATAAACACAAAAATAGAGTAGAATGCCGTCATACCAAAGGTATTAACAGGAATTAGCATAAAAGTCAGGTTAACCACAGAGATCACATGATTAGAAAAGCCTCAGGGCTAAACAGGAGCTCACAGTGTCAATAAGGGAAACCTCAAACTTTAGTCTGTGAACAAAAAAAAAAAACTTTTCCACCTACTCAGACAGTTAAACATATGTTTGCAGCATACTTCCTGTTTGGCTCTCTGCTAATTGTTTGAAGGATTTAGTCTTGACTCACTTCCTATCCCCCCCCCCCCACACACACACACACACACAGAGCAGCACAACATCCACCGTTTCCTCTAAATGAAAAACGGGAAAGGGAAAACGAGGCGCGTGGAAGCGTTGCCACCGCGAGTTCTCAGCTTGCAGTCTCGGTTGCGAGGCTGCAAAGGACAGCTGCATCAGCCATTAAAGACAAAGAAAGGCCACTGTTCCCTCACTCTGAGCAGCAGTTCATAGGAAGATCCTTGTGATCAGCGAGAAGACAGAAGGGTTAATTCACACACTGCGATGCGCTTTTAAGTGACTGCATGTCATGCCGTCACATTTTGTGATTTTCTCTCGTGAAAGTGGCCTACGAGAGCGTTGTGCTGCGTCCGGGTTATTACACAACGCTTTCTCACACTGTAGCTCCCAACGAGGACAAACGAGACAAAATGTGGACTGTCCACATTCTGCAGAGCAGCGTCCTGAGTTCCTGGCTTGTTCGGTTGTTGACTGTTTCAGTCTGTTAACTCCAACGGTTGCGCCTGATAAACAAGGATACTATTTAAAATCCATGAGTGATTTCCCCTCTGCTGAGATTTCTTTTTTTTTTTTTTTTTTCCTCTCCCTGTATTTTCATCAAGCATCTGCTTCCTGCTTGCTTCGACACAAAACCGTGCATTTTGGGATGTGTTGTTAAATGACCCGTCACAAAACAACCTGGAAATAAAACGCACAGTGCCTTGCAAAGATTTTTATATCCCTTTGAAATTTTCACAATTTTTCATGTAGCAACCACGAAATCCTGATGTACCTCATTAAGATTTTTTTTTTGTCTAATAGACAAAAATAAACATAGGGTTCAGTTATGAAACAGAAAAATAACATGAATTTCAAAACTTTTATGAGTAAAAATCTAAAAAGTGTGTCATCATCTGATACGCTGTTAAAAACAGTAAAATCCAGTTTACCAGCTGCTTATGGTTGTTCACAGGGAGTAATTTAATCTCAGCATAAATCCAGTTGACCTCTGATGTTTCTTAAAGACCATCAGTGAACAAACAGTATCATGATGACCAAGGAACACAGCAGATAGCTCAATGACAACGTTAGGAGATGAAATCTCTGGCAGTACTTATAAACTTAACTAATCTGACTTATTCGTGAAACAGCTCGACAGTTTGAGCTGGTTTACGAATAAGGACGGGGAAAAAAAGTTCAGTCTCTAGTTTTGCCAAAACGAAGGTACCCCAAAAGTCTTAAAAACACAGTAAAGAGAATCCTAATACTTGAAAACAAACTATTTATATTTTTGTAGTGGGGAATTTTAAAAACCACTCAGTCCTTTCTTTGCCCTTCAACAATGCTGCATCACTTTGTGCTGGTCTATCACATAAAATCTGTACAAAACGCTTGAAGGTTTGCAGCTGCAACAAGAGAAAAGGTTTCCAGGGGTGCGAGTACTTCTGCAGCACACTGAATACTTATGGATGGCATTTATGTCAGACCTGCGCTGGCCTTCCTCTAGACATTTTTATTTGTCGTGTAACACTCACCGCGGCGTGTTTACAGCTTTTCAGAGTGGGAACATCTGTGAGTGAAATGCTAACATTAGTTTATTCATCATTAATCAGGGGGAACTTGTTTATGGCCCCGAAGTATTCGCCGTGCTTTCTGTTTCAGCTGCGAGTGTGTGTTTGCAAACAGCTGCTTCAAGAATGGAGAACACGAGCTAAAGCGGCAACAGCACAACCAGCGGCTTAGGGAGCATTTCACAAGCGACGCACACACACGTCTCCGCAACCCCCTTCTCGAGGTCTGTGAGTCTATCAGGCGTTTTGCAGGAGACTGCGCAAACATCTTAAGTGAAGGGATTTCGAATGACGATCTCAGGTGGTTTGAGTGACAATCTGCACCACCGCGCAGCCTCTTCCTTTAAAGAGACGGGACGTATCAAAGTACAGCAGTGTTCGATACAGCAGCAGCCCACGCCGTATTATCGCTGATTTCGGTAGATTCAGATTGATAAATTGCAAATAATTCACTAGCAGGTGTAATAAAGTCACAGAAAAACCTACAGACTTAAAATCCACACACTGGGCGAGATGCTGATTTTGTGCGACTAAAATCAACAATTGAAAGGGGATGTGTTAAAAAAACATAAGTGTGGTGAAGTCATTCATTCTGTGAACAAAGAGGTGTCAAACAAGGAGGCCGACACGAGCGGACAAAGACAGGAAGAGTTCAATAAGCTTTTGATGGGGCATTCTTCTACAAGCACCTGAGCATCGTACCAGGACCACAAAGTTGATCGAAAAGATGGAAACATGCAGAGAAGTGCTAAAAGTGTCAGGCTGCTCAGCTGACATGATCTCAGAGGCTTTAAAAACGGAAAACACAACAATGTGGAAGAAAACAGAGAAGTGCTATTTGAACAGATCAAAGGCTGAAAGGCTTCTGAGTTATCGCCCGTATGCATGTACTGCAACAAACAGAAGATGATAATCGAAATCCGAAGCAAAAGAAAATCCAAAACACTTGGTGCAACATTTTAAAGAACTTAAAGCAATGCCACTCATTACACTGGAAAATCCATGTATATTGTTAAGCTCAGGGTCCCAAGTGTCTTGGTACAGACATGCCTCTAATACTGCGTGTCAAAACTGTGATCAGATGTTGGCGAACAGTTTGAAAACATCACACTAAAAAAAAAAAAAAAAAATGAAGTTATGCTGCCTTATACTGAATAGGAAATAGCTTTGAAATGGGTGTTCCGACAAAACAATGAACACAAACACACCAGTGAGAGAGCAGCATTCTGGTTCCAGACCAACAAGATTAACACGATGGAGAGCTCAGCCAAATCCTCTGACCTTAATGCAATAAGAAAAGAAAATCTATAGGGTGACATGAAAAAAAACAAATGTTGTTTCTGACGACAACCGACGCAAAACAGGGGAATAAAGTCCAATCGTACTGAGCTGGAACAGATGCTCACCAGAGCCAGAATTTGGTCAACTACATGAAAACAAGATATGTGAAACAATTATCGCAAAAAAAAAAAAGAAAAAGAAAAAGAAAATAAAAAGAAGATCACTGGGTCAGGGATTCTAGCATTTACAGTTTATAACAGTGAATGTCTGAGTTTGTACAGAAAACTTTTTGATTTGCAGCAGAGCATGTGGTGTATACATGCAGTTTTGAGTGTGTGTGTGTGTGTGTGGGGTAAAAAGTTATTAGAAAGGATTCTGAGCTTATTTTCAACACGAACATTTCAGTGCCTGGTCGGCGTGGTTACCGTTTCTTGGTTTTGTCTCCTTGGACTGGGCAGCGCCTCCCTCCCTCTCCAGCTTCTCCTCGTGCTCTTTCCAGCGTCGGACCTGCTCCTGGCGCATCTTCAAGAAGAGCGTCTTTTTCTGCTCCTCGTTCAGAGCTTCCAGAACGTCGGGGTCGATGTACATGTCCTTTAAAATTTGCTGCAGCATTTTGGCGGCGGGGTATATTTTTCTTATTTTTTTTAATCTAATGTAACTGGGAGAAGGGTCTCATGGGCCGACTGCTGGAGGTGATAGTTTATACTCTCATCCTGTTAGATTTTCTTGTCGTCTTTAGCGTAGCAACAACCCACACAAAGTTTTCTCTATGAATCACAACGCATGCATATCTTCTCACAATGTCACACATGCACACACACACACTTGAAACCCTGTTTCCTTTCTCTTTTTTTTGTGCTCCCTGCCCTGCTAAGACATCAGATTTTTGGAGGCCATCTTTGGGGAAAAATCTATGGAGAAAAAAAAACAAAAAACAAAACAGACATCATTTAGGAGATCATGTTATTCCCTTGATTTGATATACAATGCTACATGTATTTCTTGAACCACTACTTCGTCTTGCAAACTTTCTCCTTTTTTTTTTTGGAATCATTTGGTCTAAAAATCTACACCAGCTCTTATCTTGTTCTTCTTCCTTTCAAGAACACGGAAGATCCCAAAGCCTGTTTCTGCTCCGACAGAGAGGCTGATGTCGAGAATGGGAGGAGATTCCAGAGGAACGGGACCGATTCTGTCATCAGCTGCCGACCTCACTCCTTCCCCCTCCCCGACACGCATCCCCTCCACTAAACCATGTTCTTGTTCCCCCCACAAGCTAAGCACGATAGCAGCTCCATTTTAGCATGTTCGGAGTCAGCTGTTGGACATAAAGAAGTTGGCCATAGCTTTGGAGCATGTGGGCCAGTCTTTCCAGCAGTGGGAGTGAAACTGGCTCCTCCGCTCTCTGCGATAATAAGTTAAACAAAGGCTTCCACTGGCTGCAACAACACTTGGAGGGAAAGAAAGGTTTTGCTCAAACTGACACATTAGTGGGATACAGACTGCTGTCTGCTACACACTGCAGAGGAGGAGGGGTGGTGGTGGTGGGGGGATTTAGAGGGGAAACCCAGGGGGGGGGAAACAGGAAATGTGAGGGAGGAAAGTGAGTGATAGAACAACAGAAGGTATAAAGGGTAGAATTTGTTCAAGTACTCACAGTGGGATGTAGAGAGCCGCCGCTCCACAGCACAGTGTGCTAACTGAGCTGAGAGTCAGAGAGCCTGTGGGTCCTCCTCGTCTTTGTGTGTGTGACTGGCTGATGACATCACAGCATTCCACGGTTCTCCCTCCCGCCCGCCCTCTCCACGGGCTCGCTCGCTTGCTCTCTCTCTCTCACACACACACACACACACACAGATAGATACACATATATCTCAAATAACTGGAAGACTGCAATCCAGGAAACTGATCTCACACTTTAGGAATATTAAAAAGAGGAGATGAGAAGAAAACCTCTTCATTTAAAGATTGCAGCTCACATCTGGAATTCAGCCTGATCATAACTAAAGTAGAGCTGCTAAAACTGACCGAAAGGATAAATACATACGACACCCTGCAGAATTATTGGCACCTTATTGGACTCTATCAGGCTTTTGAAAAGTGACACAATAAAACGGTATTTCTTTGTTTTAAGGCTTTCTGCACATCATCTGGGGTGATAACATAACATTTTTAAAGTTACACATACATCCTCAAACTAAAAGCATGATGAGATGTTACGTCTTAGCAGTAAAAACTGAATAAGATCTTTTTGCAAATCTTAACCTGGGAACATAAATAAACAAATCAACAAAATACAGCAAGGTTCCAGAAAAAACACATATTTTCTTGATAAGAAAAGAAGAGATAAAAATAAACAAAAACATGCTACTAAAAAATAAATAACAAAATAAAACTGGCAAAAACAAAGAAACATTTTTGATCTATTTCATTTCTTTTAAGTACCTTGTTAAAAATTGGTTTTACTTTTATTTTCGGAAAATGTCACTACTGCTGTGAAATGTAGCTAAATTGGGTCAAGTTTTGGCATTTCAAAAAGATTTGTAAATACAATGTAACCATTGCAGGCGAAATACTGTAACTTTGCACCATACTGTAGAACAAACATTAATCATACATATCTGATGAAACACGAATGAATAATATTTCCCTTTGCTCCATAACGTCTCCTAACAAATCGATCTTCTAAAAGGTTCCTACTATTGGCTGAAATGTCGAGTTAGAACTTTCGCTTAGTCAGTCATTCATAGGTAAAGGTCGCCATCTAGCGGCCGTAAAGAAGATGTCCCTGCAATGAATTACGTCACTGGCAAAGCCTGGCCCCGACAACAGCGGAAAATTAAAGTTCATTTACAAAAAATGGCAGCGACATTATAAACTTCGCTCCTCGCACACATACTACCACCTCATGGCTGCATAAATGTTGACCATGTCACCACAAATAAATATGGAAGCAGGTACCTGCATCAAAGCAAAAAGCATCCAATTTGAACTGAGAAGGTGTAGCAGGACCATGAGTTGACAGAGGTAATTTTCAACTGAAATAAAATATAAATTTGACCTCCCATCACGGCCTACTGTCGACATGTCCTTTCTGTTTCAAACTAAAACCTGCTAAGAGTTCAACCCAGAGCCTACATAACGAGTCGTGTTGGGATAAACATTAGTTAGCGTCTTTGCTGAAAAGAGTCTTGATTTAGCATGCCTTCCTCGTGTTCATTCCAATACTAAGTTTAAACAGTTTAAACAATTTCATGATAAAGATTCTACAGAAAGGCCCGCGAATATGCATGAAACACTCACCGTGGTCGCTTTGGCCGGGTAGTACAGGTGTACTTTAGGTTTCTGTGTTTTTTCAGAATGCATTGTGAAGAGCCAAATGCAATTGGAAGCAGAAATCAATTAAATGATTTTCTGAAATAAACTTGCGTGTGCCGTGAGTCATCATCACCTTGTTATTGTATTTTGACCCTAAAACCAATCATTTCTAAACTATATCATTTCTGTCAAGAGTATTTCTGAGACCCATGTCTCTAAAAATGTCACCGTCATCAAACCATACTGCATTGAGTCCTGTTCCTGATTTCCGCCATCTAGCGGCTAACACAAGTGATACAGGTGATAAGTACAAGTTTTATTCAACAGTTCAAAAGCTGGGTGTCCCTTCTAATGGAGCTTAAAATCCTTTAAAAATATAAAAGGTTCATTGATTTTTTTTTTAGAGTCTGGTGGTAAAACATGTGTTCAACAAAAGTCATAATTTAGATACGGGCAGAATGCTGCTGAAACATTTTAATATCAGACAAAGATAACCTGAGTAAATAATAAATAAATAAATATAAAACTATTATATCTGGTTTTGAAAGAATATTTGATGTGTTAAAGAACAAAAGTTATCCAAATCAACCTTAAGCAAAAAAAAAGAAAAGTAATTGCTAACACATGTCAAATAAATTAACTGATTCAGAATTTTTTTTAAAAAAATTGACATCACGTATGCTAATTACATCCTCAATCCTCATCAGTTCTAAGCAACCAAAAATGCATAAAGTACCATTTAATTTTTGCCATAAAACATTTTCATGATCCCCAAGACTTTTGGGAAAATGTTCCATGAAGTCCAGAGAGAAAAAAAAAATTTTTTTTGCAAGGTATATCTTCCATATAAGAATTTCCAAGGATTTAGTAAAATAACAAAAACTCTACCAACAGTCAGTCTGGACTTAAATCCAATTAGGATGCAGTAGCACATCCTTAAACAGGACGTTCTTTCTCAAATGCCATGGTATGTTGCTTAATTAAAATAATTCAAAAGAAAATGTTGTTTTTTTTTACTCTTGAAAGTCTGGACATTGTTTCAGCAATATAATCGTGTAAAGAGATAAATATCTTGTCAAAAACAATTGAGCTAGAGATTTAAAAAAAAAACAAAAAAAAAACGTGTGTTTTGCATCAAGAATTAAAAGGCAAAACCGAAATGTGATTGAATGCAGAGGGCCACAAATCCCACAAGTCACGAGTCGTGACTGACAAATCCCAGTCAGTCCAGATGATTAGAGAACAAAGTAATGCTTTATTTTACAGCCTGACATTTATTACATATACAGTACTTTGAAATTTTCCAAGAAGACATAAGTCATTAAATAGTTGAAAGGTTTGCATGTTGGAGGCTGTAAAATTAAGCTTTAGTAATTAGTATCATTGCAAACGCAGATTCAGACATTGTAGACAACACTACATCAAAAATAAACTTTTTCTTGCTCCTCGAACCTCCTGCACAGGAAACAAAAAATGGAGGTGGGGGGGGGGAAAAAGACATACATCTTTTTTTTAATGTAGTTTCCCCCTGAGTGGGAGAAATAAATTTATTCATTCTTTTAAATTTGTCAAATGTACATAAATTATACTTAATGCATCAAATGAGCAAATCATATATTTATATATATATATCATCTGAACAAAAAAAAAGAGGCAACATAAGAGAGAAAACGACATTCTTTGACGAGATCATTGTTAAACAAGTATTGGTCAGGCGTTTCATTAACCTGGGAAAAGCAAAGTGCTACACACAACAACCACTGAAGACAGTTCACCATACATCTTAATGAGGATTAGACTGAAGCACCTTTTCTTAGCTTAAAGCTAAAAATGGAGATTTCTTCTTCTTCTTCTTTTTTCCATAAAAAAACAAACAAAGAAAACAAAAACAAAAACAAGAACAACCTCCATTTGGATGTTTAAAGTCTATCTTCAACAACCCACGACCCTTTTCTTAGAGGGGCACGCTTGCAGTGACAATGTTCTGTTTCAAGTTAAAGTACATAAGTGAACTGCTTGACCCAACAGGCTGCTAAGACCCTTGGTTTCCGCTTTTTTTTTTCTTTTCTCTCTCTCCAGGGTGAAACTTTGAGTGCAAATAAAGGCGTACGACTCCTTCATGAGAAAAACACATGGAATTCAGTCACATGCTTTTCAAATTATAATCATATATTTAATTGATATACATATATTGCCACCATTGGCACATATGATATTGCACACAGTGATGAAATGTTGCACAGGAAAACAAAAAAATAAAATAGATATATCTCTTTCTTTTATGGGCAAAAAAAAAAAAAAAAAAAAAGTCCAAAAATCACAAATAAAGTGGAATAATGCTGAAAAGGTAGAGTTACATTTAAATTAGAGGAAAAACAAAAAATTATGTTCGCTACTCCCCGTTTACTGTCACATATAACCACCACTTAACCATTTCAGCTGGAAAATTAGCAATTTAAGTGGGGTGGGGGCTTACCGCCGAGGTCTTATTTCACACAATTAGCCCCCGCTCAGCGAGACACAAGCCTGCTCCTCTGCATCGTCTTGCATCAAGGTGACCACCCCCTTCCATGTTTACATGTAGGCCGATGCGTGGATGGCTACAAAGGGGATGGCAATGGAGTTATATAGGGAAGAAAGGAAGGTAGCAGAGAGTTAAGAATTCTGCTCCCAGGATTTGTAGCAAACCCTTTTAGCACCACGAGTCGTGCGCTAGCACACAAGGGGGCTGAGACAAAACTGGAAGAAGAAGAAGAAGGAAAAGAAGCATGAAAAAGAAAAGCTAAAACTGCAATCCAAAGCACCAGGCCAGCGTGTAAGCATGCGGAGTGTGTAAGGCACCAGGTTGTTTTACATGCTCAAAGTGGACGCTCCCCCGTACAGGTGTGGTTTAGGCTTCAATCCGGACGCTCCCGAAAAAAAAAAAAATAAGGTGGTCAAGGAAAAGGACAGTCTAGTTTTGCTGGTTTCCAGTCAATTGGAAGGCGGGAGCAGTCGTTTGATTCAATGATGAGGTAAATCTGAAATAATCTGATTGTTGCCAGTTTCTCTGGAGTTTACTGACAAAAAGAGTTTATAAAACTGCTATCGAACATCTATGAGATGCGACTGAACTGGTTCCAGAACCAGTCTTTTTAACAAGTGGCAGCCCGAATATTTACAAATAGACCAGACTGCCTCCAATCCCAAATCTGACGTAAAGCTGCAAGCGTGCGTCCAAAGTAACCCCTCAGGCCTTAAACGTGTAGGGCTAAAGTTGGAGAACCACCAACAGGTGACTAAACCCCCTCCTCATCATCATCTTCCTCCTCCTCAGCTGAGCCAGGTGCTACCCTTAGGGGTGGTTGGGGGGGGGGAGGCTCCTTCTAAACCAACGGTGATATTCTGATTACCATTTCTGCTTTAACTACGCCGAAGCCTTTTGGATAAAGTACTCAAACTTGAGATTCGTATCAATGAAACGGTTCATATAGTGCAGATTAACATGCAGCAATAGCACTCAATGGCACCATGTAGACTCTTACGACTGAAAAGATGTTTCAGATAGAGATGCACCGATCATTTACCCAGACCTCTCCTCACCAAAAGCTAACGGCACACGTTGCAATCTGGAGTCTGTTAAACATCCGCATGTCGGAGTTCACAGAAAGTCACAAAACGGTACTGGCCGAAATAAAAAGTGATCGGGTGCATCTCTAAAAACTAAACATGTCGACAAAAAGTAACTTCTAGGGTCGAGATGCACCAAACAATCGATCGGAATCAGACGACTGAGCCGTGATCGACACTGATCGGTTATATGCAGGTCAAATAATGTGGGGGCGGGGGGAGCTTTTCCATTCTCTAAATGCTTAAAAAAAAAACAACACATCAACAAATAGCATGTACTTTTAAATTCTTTTTAACACTTTAAAAAGTACATCTAAAAGACATCAGAAAAAATATAATGCCTGTAATTTCTAACAGACTGTGATAAACACAAAAGAATTGGCTGGTTGGATTTTAAAGAAAACCATCAATCACGATCGGTGCATCTCCATTTCCACTCATTTCAATGCGTCTCTGCATTTAACTGGGCCAATTAGCACAGCTCATGTGCAAGTCTCGTTAAATAATTTGCAAATAGGGCAAATTGCTACATGTTGTCACCGCATTTCCTCTATCAAATACACGTAACGTACCTTTTATAATTACCACATTGCATCAACGAGACAGAAAGATAGTCTATAATATATCCATCTGGATGGCAACAATTTCAACGCAAACAAAAAGAAAAATTACAATATCTATATTTCTTTGAATGCCTCTAGCAACGGCCATGTCAACTGTTGACCAGTTCAATATAAATCGATTTATCTGAAATGCATATTGCACAACAAGGATAGCACTTATTTCATTTCATGAAGATGCCTATATATTCCTCTTTTTTTATATACTGCATGACATCTAACCAGTTTCCATAGCAGGCCTAGCCCTCATATATGATTTATGTGTAAACACATCTCTACTCACAGGTAAAGGTAAATAGGATGGCAAGTACATGTGACAATCTTTTACAAAGATTTGGAATTTTGTTTTGTTTTTCTTTTTTGAAAAATTAAAATATCTGATTTGTGCTGAAGTCATTAGCTCACATGTAAAGGACCCCCACCCCCCTCATATTTCCGTTTGAACATTGCAAACACTTTTTTTTTCTCCTTTTTTTTTAACAATAGCTTTAACTGGTACAAAAGTTCTCTGTTAATAAGGGAAATAAACACTCCGTTCAATATTGTTTGTCAAGTAGGAATCAATGTTCAAATATAATGTTATTACTTTGTTTAGCAGCCTGTTACTGTATTAATGGTGATAAGTGGGGTAACATCCAGCGATGAGTGACAACATGTCATAACTGTCAGGTTGTGGTTTCTTATACTGAGAGTGATGCTCCCTTGGAGTTAAACCTTTACAGTTAAAATATTTAGATTCTTTCTTTATACAGTAGAGTTTTTACTTTAATTCTCTTGTTATTTTTCATTACTCTTGCACGTTTTCTCTATTATCAATCCTCGTCCCCATCGTCCGCCTGCATCTCCTCTTGTTGCTGCAGCTCGCATGCCCTTTTCTCCCGCTGCTTCTCCTGGATCTTCTTCATCTCCTCGGCGTATTTACAGAAAGTATTCCCGAATTTGGACCACACTTTGTAGGGCACCGTGATAGAGTTGCGGTAGGTGGGCTTCACCTCGCTCACCCTCATAAACACGCCGTACTTATTGGAGCCGACGTCGAAGAAAAACCTCTTGTTGTCCACAGTCAACGACGATCCCTCCGGCAGCTCCGCGGGCTCGTCCTCTACGCCGTAATCGTCAATAAGTTTAGCCAGAGCGTCGCGAAACTCAATAAGTCCCTGTGCGGGCAGAGCGATCGTCTGGCCTTGCGTCGATCCCAACCCGGGCCCCCGGTTAACGGTCTGTCTGATCCGCAGAAACCGTCCTCTCTGGTTCTCTTTCAGATCCATATAGTATTTCCGATTCTCCCGGACCAGGAACTCACTTTTCAGCGCCCGCCTGGGTTCGTCCTGTACCATCCCAGGGTTGCTCGGTCCCAGCTGGGCGTAGTGCTCGATGAAGTCCCCCAAGTAGTCTCGGAACTCGACCGCCACGGACATGGAGAGAGTGAGGCGGCTCTTGTTTCCGCCGGCCCCGACTTCGGCTATCTTCAAGAAGCGGCCCTTCGCGTTCTGTTTAACGTCCAAATAGAAGCGCTTGTTCTGGATGTCGACCCGCTTTGACGCCAGCTCCTGCGTCTCATGCTGTAGCCCGGAAGCCGAGCCCGCCCCTCCTGCCGCTAGGTGCATGGAGCCGAAGCCTGGGCCCGTGGCCGCTCCTCCCTGCTCACTTCCACTGTCTCTGTCCGCCATGATGCTGCCTGCCTGCCTCGCCTGCCTTCTCCCTCCGTCTGCTGCAAAGCCACGGCCAGCTGAGCCCGTGCTCGGAGCTCTCGCGAGATCTACACAGAGGTATAAAACAGCGAGGAAAGGGAAAGGGAGGGTGCGTTAATGCAGATCGAATGCTGCTGCTGAGTTCTCCATCTCCCGGTGTTTTCCTAATGTCAGGAGCTATCTTTTCGCTTCAAGAGAAACGAAACTTACGAATTCCACAGATTAATATCAGTTTCGATTCTTCAGGAACTTGACGAAAGAACAGGTACTTTTTCTTTGTGGGAAGACCCCAGTTTCTTTTTCTAATGCTGATTACCTGAAAAGCATTTGATTTTATAGTTAACTAGCTAAAATATTATGCCACGAAACTATATACACTGCTCAAAAAAATAAAGGGAACACTCAAATAACACATCCTAGATCTGAATTAATGAAATATTCTCATTGAATACTTTGTTCTGTACAAAGTTGAATGTGCTGACAACAAAATCAAACAAAAATGACCTCCAGCAGGTCATAGTTGAGTTATATTGTGTTGTTTAAGTGTTCCCTTTATTTTTTTGAGCAGTATATATAAAATGTGTGTTTTTAAAGTCTTTTCAAAATCATATCAAAGGTTGGAATTGCCTCAAGGCTGTTTCTTTAAATCGCGTTTTCGTTTCACAATACCCTGTGGGCACATTAAGGCAAAATAAATAAATAAAAAAATTTAAAATTAAATCGTCAGTCCAATCATGTCTGTTTCTGGCGGCAGAGATGTGGCGTTCTGTGTTTGCAAAACAGATTAGCCCCACCTCTCTTGTCCAGTAAAGAGTCAGCAGGATGACTTATTATGAAATTATAAATATTCTCCATTTATAATTAGGGAATCTTCAGACACTTCCATAATGATCTTGGCATGGCTATAGTGAGTCATTAAGTCACTTTCTCTAAAAACAAGTCAAAGCAAGAAATTAGCAGAATCCGACAGTCTGATTCGGTACGTTCATTCAGGTGCCCCTCCATTTTAAACTGAACAGTTATGGTACGCTTGTAACCTCAACCCGCGCTTTGGGAAATAAAAAACCTTATTTATTTTAATATTTACTTTAAAGCCAACAGAGCCTGCCGCCGTATTGATATTGGCTGTTGCCACATTGCTTGGGCCCTTTAATCAGCACAGAGGCCTCTCTCCTCCCCGCTGTTTGGCCGCACATCGTTTACGAGCCGTTCTCTATACATGCGGGCTTTCCAGACTCACGAATCAGGTGACAGATCTTTCTTTGTAAATGTCTGCTGAGTGACACCACACGCCCTGCTGTGCAGTTGAACCACGACCAGTAGCATTTGTCACAGTTAAGTCACATTTTGGCAAAAGGCGCGGTCAACTTTGAATGAAGGTATTCATATTCAAAAACTGTTACCAGCGTGATAAGTAATTTGTATATTTGTTGTCTAAACTAGCTAATTGGGCGACGAATCTCCTTCATAGCACACACAAAAAAGAAAACTAAAAATAAATAAATAAATAATCTGCAGCCTATAGACGCTGTTCTACCCCCCTTTCTCGAAGGACGCGTATTAACTGGAGCACATTTTTTTTCTGCACACTGTCGCACCCAACTATTCAACTAGAACTAATAGAGCTTTTATAATAAAATGAAACAACAACAAATAACTAAAAATGTAAAAAATATATAATATTTTTATTTCAACCTAAATAAAAATATTAGGTTGAAAAATATACATAGCTGTTTCTGGTCCACTACATGATTAACCGTTGGTTAATTTTTATTTGAAATATTTTAAATGTGTTTTAAATGCACTTTTAAGCAGATGTTTTTGCCGTGCTTCAATTCATGTTGAAATAAAATTCATTTCTGAGAATAAAACAAAGGATAACAATAGTAGATCACATCGCCAACAGGCCGATTCACTGAGTTGAATAAAATGTATATGAAGTGTGTGAGCACCGACACAGGAGATTAAAATTATTTAATAAATAAATAAATAAATAAACGTGATTATTTTTTGGCCCAAACATTGACTATGTGGTCACCGTCTCCTCTTTTTTTCTCCTTTTCACATTTATCTGTTAATATAAGTTACTTTCAATAATTATAGCAATCAAAAATTTTACGTACATCGAAGGCCATGTCATAAAAGAGTAATTCAGTATTTTCTGCTGAAAGGAAATATTTATGTACGCTTTCCAAAAGTACTTTGAAGGTCCCTAACATCCAAACAATACTGCTAATTGCTTAGATATGAAACTTTTTTCACAGTTTTATATCCAAAATTTGTTTTTAAAAAATTGTTAATGAGGAATAAAATATTAAGCAAAAGATTTAAAAAATTACAAAATTACAAAAAAACACAAAATAAATATTTTTAAACGCAAATAATTATTTTTGCTACTCAGAGCAATAAAAATTTTGATATTGTAAAATGCACTTTTAAGTGATGGCTCATTCATATATATATGTTTTATCAATGGAAGTCTATGCAAGTAAGTAAAATAAATTAATAACTCGATGTCTGAATTAAATTTTTCAGATGCGCTGCGTCTGTATGTTGAAGGCCTATAGAGAGATTTGATCAGTTTTCTTTTGTTAAATTTCCTTATTTAACCTTTATTTAACCTTTTCATACCTGCATCTTTCTAAATCCCAGTCTAAAATATTTCATGGCGTATTAATATTTTAGAGTGCGAAAACGCTCGTTTTATACTGGATGTTGTCCAAGAATGATCCGTGAAGCAGGTATAAAATGAAACATTATACTTTCCGTGTTAAAATTGTTAATTATGACAAGGCATCAGATATTTATTTATTTATTTATTTATTTTAGTTTTAAAAAAAATACGTGTATTGTTTTTAAACGTTTACATAGCCTACAATAAGCGGGATTTTTATTTTTACATTTATTTATTTTATTTATTTATTTATAGAAGACAACTGTGACATACATTAGTCTAATTGTTGTGTAATTAACGTTTCTCAAGCGTATAACTTCGGTTTTATGAACGCCGCGACGTTTTGCCCACTGCACATAAACTGGGCAAGGAAACAACCAAACTTCAGCAGAGTTTTGGATCCAAAAACCTGGTCAACATATTTGTTTCACAGATCCTGCATTTTATTCCCCCTCCCTTCTTCCTTGCTTTCTTTCCTTGCTGGCTGATTCATTTACTGCTCCAGTATACGAACAACCAACCTATCAACTTATTTACATGCTGTCAGTGGCTCACCTAATATTTATGGAGGTGTTTTTTTTAATGGTGGACAAAAAGTATTTCCATTCGGATCCAAAACGGGCTTCTGTCTCAGTAATAAGGTGCTGTCGCAGTTAGTGGAAGCCAACCCCCGTAATCTGCTCACAAAGTTTTGCCCTACATCCATCCCAGCACTGAAATGCTGCGTGGCGACGCTCCAGACGACAGCTCCGTCGCTGCTCCCGATCAGCCATATGTTGAGATGTCATGCTTTGGAAACTCTGCAGAGCGCTGTCATATGCTTGGTCGCACGTCAGGGCACTTCGACAGGACGGCTACAATATCCCAAATCGCAACTATACGCACAGAATTTCGTTCCACAGACCGTGGCATTCCTGCTGTAACCTTACCTTTCTTTCCCCACCGCAGCTCCGTCTGCGGGGCTGAGAGGCCTTTACAACCTGGACAGCGCAACCCAAGCGGCGAGACGAGGCGGAGGACTCATGGACAGACGCTCGGACGGCCCCTTCTTTAGCAGCACACAACACTGCATCTGCCTGCTTCACAAGATGGACCAGAAACGGCGAGTCGTGGCACGCCGAACGACACACGCACAAGTTCGGCGCCGCACGTTGTGCCGCTGATGTCAACACGTAAAGTGGTGAACGACGCCTCACTTTGGTGGAGGAGATGAATTGCAGGCTTTGCTTGAAAATGGTAACAGGTAGGTAGGAAATATGCATAAAGGTAAGGGGTACTTGTAAATTTTTGAGCTTTTTAATGTTAATTTACGTCACCTTCTAGTGAGAATTATTCTACATTCTCCTGCATTTCCTGAGGATATTGTAATGCTTTAGTGTTCAGGCTACATGATACCCAAAACAAAATATAATTTTGGGTGTCCACAGTTAAGTCTGCCAGTTCCTACCACTCCACTTGTCTAAATTTGTACTAATCTAATTTATTGTGAAGCACATTTAGCAAGTTTGCCCAAGGTGCTGCACAATAATAAAATAGATTAAAAAAAAGTTTCAAAGTTTAGTAGCCAAAACAGAAAAGGTCAGATCTACTCTAAATCTCCATTGACTCTTAATTTTTGTATTTTTGGGGGCAGGGGGCTGGGGGGGGCAACTAAAAGCAGCTGGTCAGCTGATCTAAGGGTCTGTGGAGGAAGATAAGTTTGGAATTGACCAGTTCATGTCAATAATTCAGACTATCATGAGAAAGTTAGCTTATTTTAGTAATTCACAAAAAAAAAAAAAAGAAACTCGTCATTACATCCAGTTCACAAATGGTGATAGTTCAAGTATTTATGTAATCTAAATTGGATAATTATGGCTCAAAATTAATGAAGTCAACACTGACCCACAACTGAGATCATTATTGATCTCAATTTTGCTTTGAGATCAATAATGTATTTTTGAATTTGAATTTAATATCGATAAAATTGACTTTCCATGTAGAAATATCATGTTATTGGGATGTTATAGCCTAAACAAGATATGGAGCAGTGCTGTTTTGACAGTTGTCCAGCAGACGGTCATTAATGTTCACAAGAACAGGTCACAAAATATCATCACTAAAGCAGCTTGTTTTACCAAAGCAAAAACAAAACAGGTTGATGGAAAAGGCAACACAAAGAGAGGACTGAGAAGCAAAGCTCATTTAAGAGTGTGGGAGACATTCACAAAGCTTGAACTGTGGCTACATTTAGCAACTGCTTCCAAATACTTTTGGTATTTTTCTCTGTTAAGTTCCGGTTTATGGGCTCTGATTTAAAATTTTGCAATTTCAGCACCACGGAGAGCAGCTGAGCCTGAAGCCCAGAGGGCAGTCTCCAGAGACACGGAAGTTGAAGTAACAGTGATAAACTTTCATACAGGTTATTAAGGTAAATGACTTGATTTTGTATGCTTAAACCATAAGCAAACTAACTTGTTGCTAATGACCCCCAAACCAGCGAGGGCCTTTCAGATTTAGCTATAAATAATTTTAAATGATTTAAGTTTGACTTTGAAATTTGTTTTAATTTAGAAATAATGCCATTATACATCTACTAGTGTTACATGTCCTTAATTTGATATCTATGTCCACAACAATAATTTATGGTGCACAATCCATCCTTCCTGCTGATTGACTCTGCCTCAAACTTTTTGGCATACTGTAACTGTTTGAAAATAAAAATCTCCATCAAAAACAGCCCATTTATAGCAGCTTGTAAGCAGAACCAACTAAACTCTGTTGGATCGGTAATAAAATACTATTTGCCACTCGAAGCCCAAACGAGTAAATTAGAGATGTAGTTACAACTCAGATATGAACTGATATCTGTCTACAAAAAGCAATTTCCTCTAAAGTCTTTTAAAATATCCTCAACATGGGAATTAGCCATAACAACATCATATCCCTCATATAGTCTTTAATTTGTGTGCTAATGAGCTTTAAGAGTTATGCTCCAAGTAAGTCTTGGCTACCTGTGGTCTGTGTCAAAGTATATCATATATTCATAATCAGATTTTGATACTGATTTAGAAATTGTTGAAATAGTTTTCATAAATCTTTAATTATCAAACATACATTACTTATCAGTGTGCAAAGCTCTGGAAGCCTGTCTTCAGTTCAATGAAGTGATCACATGTTTGGAAATGTGCAACAGCTGGAGCTGGGAGACATTATCTCATAAAATTCTACTTAATTTACAATCTTGTGTCTCCGTGAGCTTAAATTTAACTTGATAGAGTGTGGTAGAAAACAGTAATACATTTTTTTTTCTCAATGGCCCAACAACATGGCTCATGTTTTTGAATCTGCTTCTGATTGACTGATTGATTGATTTGTTCATCATGGCAAATCAATCAATCAATCAAACAAAACTTAAGCAGGGATTTATTAGTTATGATACTTATATTTTTGTAAGTATTGTTCGCTTGCACTTTGGTTCAGTTTTTTATTAATTTCTTTCAAAATGTTGAATGTTTCTCCTCAACACTCAGTTCCTTTTTTTTCCAAGAGCATTTTTTCTTCACCTTCATATATTTGCTACATTTATCTAAACGATATAACAAAGAATCCCCTTCAGGTTAGCTGGAAAAGCTGCAGAAGATTTGAACAAGCCAGTGAAATACTGGGAAAATGTAATCCAATTACCCGTGGCCAAAGTTGAACTCTTTGGATTTCAGTGCACACATCATGTTTGGAGGAAGAATAGACCTGCACATCACCACCAAAACACTATGCCAAAGGTGAAGTTTGCAGGTGGGAACATCATGGCGTGGGCTGGCCCACCACATATGGTGCTGGCAGACTTCATATAATCGAAGGAAGGATGATTGGAGAAATGAACAGGGGCATTTTTTATGAAAATTTGAAGATGAAACAAGGTGTGGATTTCTGAGCGGTAGTCCCAGACACGCAGCCAGTGAAACTCTTACTTGGTTTGACAGAAAGCAAAACTGTAAAAAGGACCAAGTCAATTTGAAAATGTATGTAAAGAACCGAGGATCAGAGAGAATAATTTGTGCTGAAGAATGAGTCAACATCACAGCAGAGCAATGCATACAAGTAGTTTCTCCATAAAAAAGACAACCTGACATTTTTAATGCCAGAAAATATTTTTACATAAAGCATATAATTAAATTTTATGTATGTGTCAATCCAGTTTTTTTTTTTTTTTTAATCTTCACCTTCACTTGTTGAATAATTTATTTTGATTACCTTCTATGTTTGATTTCCTTGGTAGTGTATGATCAAATGGCCCCAAAAGCATGTAAAATATGGAAAAAAATTGAGGTGTTCAATAATTTATTTTATAGTTAAGTAGAAAAACTAACATTTCTTTGAAGGAAAACTATAGATCATTATAAAAGATGCAATACTCTGTACACATCAGTGAGCATATCTGAAAACTGCAGTATGTGTCTTTTACTAAAAATATGTTGTTGCCTTTTTTTTTTTTTTTTTACATATTTGTTAAAATTACCACCATGTCATGACAGTATGATATGAGACAGATAATCTTGTGAAAAAAATCATGCTCCTCTGCCTTCAGAAACAACCAGTCAGAGGCAAGAGGACGGTCTTAGTGCTGTCAATTACTCTTGTGTAACTGCTGCTCACACCCTCCCCATTGTTCTCTGCTTTCCTACAGCTAGTTCCCCACAACAGACTCTGCCACGAATGTCCAGGCTAGCTTGCATGGCCACCGATGATGGCGGATAAACAGTTTTCCTGGAACTTTAAGCTGTTTCTCTGCCTTTAGCATATTGAGCTAAGACCCTCCTCCTAGCTGTGATTGGTTGTTTTTGACCGGGAGGAGCCATTTCTGCTGATGGCAATAAGAGGAAGTGGAAGAGCTTGATCTCTTCACAGATCTGTCTCATGTTTTCAAAAATATGTAATAGACATATTGTTATAAAGGTTACATACTGCAGCTACGTTTGAAGCAACTTTTGATTCAATTTTGTTTATAATTCTTGCCATTCATTCTGTTGATACTTTTCCTTTCTTTTGAATCAGAGACACATCTAAATTGAACGTAAGACCCCTGCCTTAGTCTTTTTTTTTATTAAAATGCAAGACTGACTTTCAACTGAAAAATAGACTTTGAATCATTTAGCAGCACTGCAGTCCTATTTCCCCATCGCCCAGATCAGAAGCTTCTTACTTTAATTCTGGAACAGCTGTAGTCCATGTCCTGGACCGACTGTCCATGCCATGTAATTCCAGTAAGAATGACATTTACTTCACAATTCTGTCATGGTTACAGTATTATCTATTGCTCATGCATCTTTTCTATCACACTTTTACCTTCCACAAAACTTTCCACTAAGTAAGTGTACCATCTGGAAGCCAAGTACTGGAAGCTTATTCAGTCATGGACCTTTGTGACTCATCCTTCATGTGGACTGTATGCTTGACAAGAGTAAATGTTTCAACCCTAACTTAAGATGGCTTACATTTCTGAGAAATTTGAGTTTTCCTTAGTTGTAGCTCTTAATCATAACATAATCAGAAATAAACATTTAAAATATAACACTTTGAATATAGTGCATCTAACTTTTCGACTACTCCAAATTTACAGAGAAGCTGCATAGTGACAGTAACGTAGCTGCGTCCTCCATGTGGATGCTCTTTTTTTAATTTTTGAATGACCACTGTGGTCGGCAGATGTCGCTCTTTGTGAATACTGACTTCAGCGTCCTGTATCCGCAGTGTATTTGGCACACAAACTAAACCTTCATCTTCCTTCCCTGAGTTATTTTTTTCCAATAACATTTATCAAACAAACCTCAAACAAAGGATTATATTTGATTTTGATTGGAGGTTTAAAGCGCTGCGCAAAAGTGCAAACCTAAAACTGCGCTGAAAACATATAAAAAAAAGAAAGAGGAGAAACTTTAATGTATTTGTTGTTATTTCTAAAACTGTCATTTTTTTTATTTTTTTTAGTTGTGGACTTTTGTAGTGCAGCTGAATTAGATGTGTAGATTAAATGTGGGTTCGTCAACCTCAGTTTATTTCCGAGGCAGAGCGGCGAATGTGACCTGAATGCAGGGCATGACTTAATGGGATGAGACGCAAAACTCATTCAGAACAGTCTCCTGAAGACTCCGAAACGCTTTCGCAGTGTTAGTCATCGCCATAGTTCCAGGACTTACATATGCGGCTTCATTTTTCTTCCCTCCACCCCCTGTTGTTAATCTATGTGATTTTTTTCTTTTTTTTTTCTTTTCTTTTTTTTTTGGAGGGGGCGAAATGCCTTGGCTACAGTAGGATGCGCTTGTAAGGAGGGGGAGCCATGGATTTAGGATTTGCATTTGTTTTATTACAGCAAAAGATCCTCGCCGAAGAAACACCATGGAGTGACTGACATGCAGTATTAAAAGGGGGGGAGATAGACCCTTTTGGTCCATCGGTTTCTTGTATCCTGCATTTTTTTTTTTTTTTTTTTTTTCTGGAGCCCCTTGGCGATCGGTCTTATTTTCTCTCCGTCAGCGGCTGGTAGGGGAGGCGGAGAGAGAGCCGCGGTGGAAGGCGGCGTATTAACGCTGTAGCTGGCGTGCAGAAATAATTCCTTTTATTTATTTTTTTATTGTTATTATTTTTTATCATTGTTCCATTTTGTTTTCGTGGAATGAAACGGGTCCTTTTGTTTTGCGATCAGGCTCCCCCAACTTGTGCTTCACTGCAGCATTTTGCGTCTCTTCCCTCCGTTGCAGATGATACGGAGAACCATAACAGCGGCACCTTCCCACTGCAATTTTTGGGGGCAAAGATAAAGAGTGGCGTCGTCTTATGGCAGAATAACCAAGAAGGGAGGGGGTCCACAATTCCTTCCTTAAAAAAAACAAAGAAGAAACATTTACAATGCCTTATCATTAGCAGGAAGCAGTGACTGGATTTAAAAGCCAGCGTCATCCCTGCTGCAAAAGCTGCTGTTTACCCGCTGAAAAGCATTTGGGGAAAAAGCAGCGGATCCCGATGGCATGGACACTTATGCAAGGTCCGCCGCGCTGCCGTGCTACTGCTGGAGCCTACTCGCTTTCTCCTCCTTCAACCCAGGTCCACCGCCATCGCCCCGCAGCCCAGAGTGCCCTGCCGCAACGCGACCAGCCCCCACCGAGCCAAAGCAGGCGGCATGAGGCTTGATCCGGTGCATCTATCCATGCTGCTCATCGGGGTCTCATTCGCCTGCTACTCCCCGAGTCTGAATTCCCTGCAGGACCAAGCTTACAGGTCCGCCGTGGTGATCGAGGGCAAGGTGCAGTCCACGCCTGCGGGGAACGCGTCCGTGGAGCCGTACCGTGTGAGTGTCAAAGTGCTGGAGGTCTGGCCCCTGAACAGCGGCGGTCTGGAGCGGGAGCAGCTCGTCACCGTGGGGGAGTTCGGATCCGAGGCTCCGTGCGCCAAAGTGAAAAAGAATCACAAGTACATCTTTTTCATGGACCCCACGGACGAGCCCTTGGTTTTCAAGGCATCGTTCGCGCCCGTTGACACTAGTGGGAAGAACCTGAAGAAGGATGTTGGGAGGATCTTGTGTGAGAACTGCGGTAAGTTCATGTTGCCTTTCTGAGGTCCAGAACCCGGAAGAATGGGGGGAGTGTGTTAACAGGTATACCCGGCGTTCCGGTGCAGGCTGGCTGCTTGGCCTCGGAAGGGCTTGGAGTCACTGGCCACTAAAATAGGTGCCAAAGGGGCGTCTATGCAGCAATTTTCCACAATTCTCGCAGGCTTCCATAGCCCACATGATCAATCAAACTCTCTTTCTCTCTCTCATTCTGGAAACGGAATTAGCCTCGGCATGCGCCTCGCACTGTTGCTTTGGAGGAATTACAGTTTTAACAGTTGTACAGCGTTGTGTTAAAATTATGCTTTAAACTGTTAACCCAGTTCTATTGCAGCTCCAACATAAATATGATTCAAAATTAGACGTCTCTGATTTATTATCAATAAAGACGAAAACCTCTACCGGATGCAGTTTCAGCACCAGGGACAGCGGCGTGTTGCCGGTTGCCTGTCACGTGTAGAAAATCACGCTGTCCTCAGCAAATTGGTTCCTAGGCTATTTTTAGTTTCACACCCAGCTTTAATGCTTTAATACCTAAAGCATTTGGAAGTCTAAGTCCTTCTCACCCATATGCATCTTTACACATACACATAGAGGTGTGAGCTGTAGCAGGAAGAAGTGACTTCTGCAGCTTTGCAGATTCATTACTATTACTATTTTCATATGAAATAGTCTCAAATAAATATAGAGCCACTCTCATAAGTTTAGACATTCTTGTTAAAACTTTTGAGAAAACTTGTCAAAATGTGTGATTTCAAACAACACCATGATAAATTATTTGCAAATTATTTCCCCATTCAATGGGATTTTTTTAATATAATTTCAGCAAAAACAATGAATTAATCTTTAAGAGAGGGAATAGAAGACGAGAAGCTGCAATAACCCCAGTTACATAATAAGCATGCACAGAAATACTTTAAACTTTGTCAAACCAAAGTTTAAAGTTCATCTTATTTCAAAGTTCAATCTTCTGCAGCTTCCTGTTGCCATTAATTGGAGGGAATTTGATCAAGCTCGAGGGATTTTTTTTCATTTGTTAGTTTAATTGCACATACTTTCGGAAAGGAAAAGGTTACAAAAAGCTCTGTTATTCTCAAAATTATCCATACCCCAGGCAGATTTAGTATTCAGCTAATCTTTAAATTTCTATGGCCATAGTTTAAAAAGGCATTGAAAAAGTACTATGCATCAGCAAAAAGAGCACCATACACATCGTGAAACATGTTCGGGGGAGGAAATTTCTTCAAATTGTGGTGTATGTTTTTGTTTAGGTGGATATGTTTGAACAACATTTCTAGGGCTTTGTTGATAAGTGCCTTAAGGTGGCAACCGCTTCTAACCTCAACTGAACTGAAATTGAATTAGAAAGCGGAAGAAAAAGAGAGATATTACACAGCATCATTGTAAACCTATTTTGTAAAATAAAAGTGTCAATAGAAGAAAAGTAGCTTTTTTTTCATAAACAGATTCTCAACTCCTCTGCCACTGCATGCAAAGTGTAACTGAAACTGCACCATGAATGGACAACGCCATATGTACAGAAGTCTTGCTGATCTCTCAGGATGTGGGCTCCGTTCAGACAGACAAAAGGAATATAAGCACTTTCTTTGTTTGATTGATCTGTAGTTTAGCTGCTTTTGGAAGAAACAGATGTTGGATTCACAGTGCCAAACATTAGAAAGACCCTCCAGGTTGTTATCAGCAGAAACAACTGTGATGGCGTAGGGGGTGTATCATTGCCCAAGGCATGATTGATTGGGTTAAAAGGTTTAATTGCTGCAGAATTATGGAGATAAATCAGCTACAATCAAGGAGACGTCTTTTCCAGGGCAGCCTGTTGTTATTTTGAAAGCAAAGCTTCATCGGCGCTGAGAGTGTTTGCTGTACTTGACTCTCTGCAGTACACACCTTTCTCTGCATGGCACATCATAAAAAGGAGAAGAATGCAACAGCTGTGATCTGCTGAGCAGCTGGAGCTGTGACTTCATGTTTAATGGAAACTGATTATGAAACCTACACCAGATATTCTCAGCTCTCAAACTTAAAAGATGTATTCTTAATATAAACAGCAGTGGAAAGAATATTACACCTGCCTATTAGCTTTATTTTAATGCACATTCAAAAAAAAAAAACGAAAAAAAACAAACTTATCTGTCTCCTACAGAGAGGTTAATAAATAATTACAGATTCTAATTTACGTTGAAATAAAGTAGATATAACAAAATAAAAAATCCCAAATTTTGCTAAAAAAACAACAATTGTTCCAACAAAAATTGTAACAATTTTCTTTGCAGTCAAAGTTGAATTCAAAAACTTTTCCACTCTTCTCTCATGCTCTTGACTTTCCTATTTAGAAAGTAGAGTAGCAAAAAGGAGTTGTCGTCTCCATCATTCACATCAATAAGGCAGGGAATATGAGGTCATGGATTACTACAGTAACGGTTGTGAAAAAGGAAACATTAAAAATGTTCTATTTATTTCACAGGATTTTGTAGGCTTGAAAGTAAGTTTGCTACTGATAAAAATAATCCTATAATGGCATCCCCTCATGAAAAAATGTTCTCAAATCAAAGATTGGGTTCTTCCAAAGAAAACAGCAAAAAATAACAAGAACAACATTATACTTCTGCAGGAGCATATATACATTTATTATATAAAGAGGCTTTTCCCATCTTTACCAGGGAAACTGGTTCAGTTTGTTTTCTTTTGACTTGTCAGCAAGTTTTCCTGTTCATAAAAACATTTTAGTATTTCTCCTTGATGTTTAACTCATTTACTGCAGCTTTTAATCTCTGTTGTGTTAGAAGTAGCCCACACTGAACCATATCACATCACAGCTTCAATAAAGGACTGTCAGCAAGTTGTTAAGCTGGTACGGCCACCTGTCCCAGCTCAGCATAAAGCTCCTATGAGATAAGGAGTCTTGTACTCAGAGGGCGTACTCTCATCATAGATTCTTATGATGATTTTTATACCTTCTTTTGATCAATTAAAATATTTCTAGTAAAATATAATCATATAGTCACACAGAAACCTGTGTTAGTATCAATTTAGCTGGTAAATTTGTGTTTCAATATCTCTGTTTAGGTCAAGAAACCCAGAAAGCATATGTAAAATCACTCTGCTGGATAACCGCAATAGGAGTTCTCCTGCAGACGTGGTGAACTGAATGCATACAGGTTGTATTCAGCTGCATTAGGTTATGATAGAAAAGTCTTAAAGTTGCTTCCAAAAAGCCAGACTTTGTTTGCATCAGACTCTCTCTTCATGTGCTCTGGATCAATAGTTCTCCATGCTTTGAAGGTCTTTTGAAGTGTTTCTAGGAATTTGTACGATTTTCCTTTTCATACTTAATCAGTCTTACCTGGCAATGGAAGGTACACAATCATGTGTGTGTGTGTGTGTGAGAGAGAGAGAGAGAGAGAGGAGACAGAATATGAGAAAAGGAGAAAGATAAAGGATTTCAGGCCTGGAGATAATAAAGAGACGATCTACCTGTGAGAATAAAATCACATATTTAAGTATAAGTGAAAGAAGATGAAGATCTGACACAGAGCATGCTCATTTGTGCCAAATTTTCATCTCACCTTTTAATTTTTTTGCTATGAAAATACTGTTTTCTGTTGTGCTGTGTCATTTCTCGTATTTTTGTAGATTAATCTAATCTAAAGAGGTGGGAATAAAACGAGCCTTTGTGACAATCTGTCTGAAACAAAGCGTCTAAAGGACCCATTTAAAATGATTATTTTCATTCATTAGTTGTAGATGTGGTTACATATAACCACAGAAAAAAACAGGTCTAACACTTTCTTTCCCAGTCACATCTTCCTTCCCCAACTCAACAAAGTCTTGTTAGACCAGAGTATTCATACTCTGCTGACATTTTTACATTTCGTGTCATTATGGTCAAATAAAATTGAAAGAAAATAAATTTAAAATTGTGATAGTTATATGGTAAAATGTAAAAAGCTTTAATGTGTATGAATACATTTGCAAGTCGCTGTTCAGTGCCACATCCATCATGTGGTTTGTTGCTGTGCTATCAAGGAAACATAAATAAAATACACACGTTAAAAAAACGTCCTTCCAAATTTATGTATGTTTTCTTTTTCTGGATGAATAGAATAATAATTTTTTCTATAACAAACAAATAGTGTAATCTATAGGATATTTCTTTGCGTATTTGTCAGGTTTTGTCTGATATTTGAAATGTGAAACTAATTAAGGTGAACATTGTTTCATTACTAATATGGGTTTCTTGTGCTTTTAATACACCTGGAATCCATTCAGATTTTGACATGCTACAACCAGTAGTGGTTCTTGCATGAATGGGAGCCTGGTTACATCTCTTTTGCAGACTCCCAATCAATACAAATGCAAGATATCTAAATTTAGAGGAGGGATAAAATGTATCGCATCCCTGCATGCAAAATAGTCATATTTTGTGTGCAAGCAGAGGGCGCCAGCTCCTTATTGACAGCACATGCATAAAAGCAATAAAAATTTGTTCACAGCTCAACTGGCAAGTAAGTTAGATCTGCTGTTGGTACTCTCCATTTCTAATGCCACCCTGGGCAACTGCCCATAGAGACATGTTTATAAACGCCAATGGTTGCAGCCAGAACTGTAAGTATGTGTGATTTTCTTTCTTATAAGAACAAGAAATAGTGCACAGCTATTAAGTAGTAAATAAGTAAAACAATGCTCAATTTTAATCTTTTCTTTTTGCTTCTAAAAATTCAAAAAAGTTTGACCTCCATATTTCACCCTTTGAGTCAGAACTAGAATCACATTTTGCTGCAATTACAGGGTATGTTTGGGTATGTCTGAACCAGCTTTGTAAATAGCTTAGGCACGGTTAGATTGGCTGGAGAGTATCTGTGGGCATAATTTTTTTTTAAGTTTTGTTGCAGATTCCCAATTGACTTTAAGTCTGGGTTTTAATTGCACAATTGAAATGGTGCCACCTGTCAATCATTCTACGGGGTTTGTCAGAAACTGACCAATCAGCGCCCACAATTTGTCCCTATGTACACGCCCCTTATCTGGAGGAACATTACCGGGGTTTGTTGTCGCTAACGGTCATACGAATTTCGAAGAAAATAACAGGAAATCACGGTCCAGTGTTGTCAGTGGGGAACATGAGCGTGTAGAGGGTGGAATACAATTTATGACATTTCCAAAACCCAAACGGAGTGTGGAATAATGCAAGAAATGGGTCAAGGCCTGCAGCCGACCTTATGTTCACTTGATTGAAACTGTGATGAAGGGAAGGTAACTGGTAGATCAATAAGTGAAGGTAGTTATGCTTGATTTTATGTGTGCAAATTCCAATGGTAGCGCTGTAGCAGCGTGAAAACGAGCTGCAGTAACTGCTGTGTTTACGTTTTAGCACCTTTTTATGCTACAGTTTATTTTTATTCTTTTTTAAGCATTTACCTGAAGGCAGATTTTCACAAGCAGGTATTATTTAAATTATTAGTCACCCATTTTCTACGTGCAAAATGTGTCCGCCACAGTTTTCACCGTCACATCTAGTGAGACTTTGTGCCCCTTAATCTTCCTCTGGAGCTTTAACGTTGATTTCTCCGTTGTTTCCCTTACATAGCCTTACAGACCTGATGTAGGACTCCTTGGAGAATTTTGCGTCAATGGAGACAAAAAACGACAGGCAAGAAAAAACTACTCTTAAAATGTTTTGGGTAACCACTGAATTCCCCTACACTGTTTGCTTGTCTGAGGTTTGCTCTACTTCCGCTTGGAGCCGGAGCCAGCGTCATGTAGGTCGGCATGTTTGTAGGGGCATTGTTCTGCTGGAAGGTTAACCTCTTTCTCAGTCTAATGCCTTCAATTTCTACTACTTTCTGTTGTCCTATTTCAGAAATGATAAAAAAAAAATACTTTGGAGATTATGGTTGAAATTTGGCAAAGGGAGAAAAAGTTTGAGGGTTATTAGTGTTATTATTACCCCCCATTTCTTCCTGTGTGGCTGTTTTTAGACTAGTTGCATCTTTGCATCAGTGAATATATTGACGACTGTGTTCAGAAGTAAGGCGTGTTAATTTGTGGAGTGGTGGATTGCCGTATTGCTACTAACCAAGCATTGTGATTGTTTTTCATTGAACAGGCCTCTCTTTAGCTTGCTTGTTTTCAGATATAGTGATGTTTTTCTGTTTTAAAAGAAGCAGCCTCGTTTCCTCGCAAATCTGTCACAATGAAGTGTGTGCAGGTCGCAGCTGTTGCATTGAGGTGGCAGACAGACTGAATTTCACCCCGAGCTATGCATCTGTCTGTGACCTGAAAGAGTTGCTTCAGTGAGCTGGATGTTGTGCATGTGTGACAGCTGCCTGATGGCTTCAGGGTTCTGCTTCTGCGCCACAGTTTGTCTGGTGGCTAATTTCTATAAATTTATCTTTGAAGAGTTTTTAATTAAACAACCTGACATTAGTGGTGTGCTCTTATGGTATTAGAGTACCAAAAATGTTCTTTTCAAAACCTTTTCTAGTCCTTTTATGTAGACTGTCTGCTCCAGTTGTCTTTCCTGAGCTGACAGGAGAGTTTGATGTATATTTATAGGGTGTGTGGAAAAAAAAGAAAAAGAAACGGCCATGGCCATTTCAGTAATTGATCACTCATTTTCTTGTCCATTATGCAGTTTCTTGCCATCATTCAGGTTTTTGCTCCACATTCCAAAGACAAAATTTAACAAATCATATTACATGGGCAAATTAAAATCCAAGCAAAAAAGGTTCCTGCCTTTACTCACCATTTTTACCGGTAAAGTGAGAGTTTACGGAACCCCTTTTTTTGCATAACACATTTGAGAGAAAAATAAATAAATTTCATAAGCCTTCCTTTGTGTTTTTTATTACATCTTAAAACAGGGATGTCCAACATGTGGTCCACAGGCCACTTGTGGCTCTTGAAATGCTTTTGCGTGACCCACTACTGTGGTTCAAGAAGGGTAGAAATATGTAAATGCCTGATTTAATTTTCTTAGGATGAGATATCAAACTAAATATTTGAAACAATAAGTTGACAGTTCATTTCAACGCAAAGGATTTGTCATGTTTATTTTTCTTGCTCTGATTTTAATTTCATAGCACATTTGACCAAAAACATTTAGCAACTTCTACTCAAACCCAGGCTTAAACTTGCTATTTATTAATCTTGGCTGATAATGGTCACCAAACCAGTGTTTAGGCCTGACCGCATTAAATTGGGCATATTTACTTCAACAAATTCCAGCTCACGTCTGAAATTTTTTATAAATTGTTTGGTTTTAGAAGAAAATATTTTCTTATTAGCACTAATACAGCTTAATGTAGACATTATAAAGGTTAAGTCTGTCATATATGAGGTCTAAGCTGCTTGTCTGGCATTTCACCCTTGTGGACCTCTGACGAATATTTCAAGAGTGTGAAAACGTCACTGATGAGATCAGTAGCGCCTGTGGTCTAAATCGCCCCATAACAATCCCCTCAAATCTGATTTCGAAAAGAAAACAGAGCCGATGAAAAGACTTAATATTATATTTGTCTTCTCAGATATGAAGGAAGGAATGAAATGTGAAAATAATTCCTTGCTGTTATTTGTGTAATCCTCCTTTAAAAGGATCCAGATTTCTCACTGAGCTAAAGGAATTCCAGGAACAGAAAATATGTGCATGGAGATTATCTGGATCGGTTTCCCAAAAGACCTAAAAACACGAGAGAGGCAAAACAAAGCTGTGTTTTTATAGCCTACTGTAAGCATGCAAACATAACACGAGGCCGTTGTCACTCTTATCGCTAGAAAAATATTTTTAGCACTTAGACGTGCTAAGGTAAACTCAAATGTCGCCGGTTCAGTTCTGAGTTCTGGGTCTAAGCTCTCCGTGTGACAGATATTTTGCGCAGATGGATTGACTGTTTCCTTGTCCTTTAATCACACTCGCAACAAAACAAAGCTTTGGATGATTACATATCAATGCTGCAATACTGAATTAGCTCTAGGCTGTTGGAGGACAATGGGCTTACTGTAAGATCTGCTGGATAAATACTGGGAAGACAAGTCTGGAATTCTGTTCTGGTTAAGACTTTGAACATGTTTCCCAACTGCTAGCGACTTGAGAAAGACCGTAAAATGTGTTTGAATAGGAGTCAGGGGAAGGTGTGTATAAGTCTGGCAAAGTGACATGGAGACTAATGTCACTGGATATCAGCCCTTTATAAACAAAAGTCAGTGAAATCTCCATGCGTCCAGTAAGGAAATGATTTTAGGTTTTAAAATAAATTTCTGCACCACTTCAGCGGGGGTTTCGGCAGGTGTGAAGGAGACTTAAAGTAATAAGAACTAAAGGTCACTATTTTAATTAAATGATAAGCAATAATCCCAAATAATGTAAGTGAGACTTACCATTTCACTGAGCCCACTGAATTCTAACTCTGAGAGCTGCAGACAGCTGGCTGAAATCTCAGGGAGCAGCAAGACCAGGTCAGCTGGCAGTGTGAATGCAAATCAGATTTGAACTAATCTCACAACAACTATCTATTGTTCATTAATCTCTTTCTTAAAATTAATTTTATGACATGAAAGTGGGGTTTGTTGTATTTATGTATATATTGCAAACAGAATTTGATTCGGATCGGTGAGGAGAAATGAGCATGGAACCATTGCCCATTATTTAATAAACTGTTTGCCAACACAAGCCAGTGCATAATCGCATAGAAGATGTAGAAAGTTAAATAGTTTTCTATTTTTATTTACAAAAGCAGAAGAAAAAGTTTGTATTCGGCCCCATGAGATAGCATTTTGTCTCTTCCAGTTTTGTACACATGAAGATTGAATTATTTTTCTCATAATACCTTAAGCTTAGTCAGACTTGAGAGAGAGAGCATCGGATAATAACATTTTTCAGCTCCTGGCATAGATTCTCAAGTGTGTCTAGGTCTGGACTTTGACTAGACCATTCTAACATATGAATCTGCTTCAACCATTCCATTCTAGCTATTAATTAACTCTTCGGGTTCTTGTCTTGCTGTAATTTGATCCTTTTCCCCAGTCTTAGCAGCCTCCACTCAGCTAATAAACCTAAGTATGCCCCTTTGGTTCTTCACTGCTGGTTCATCTACTCCACAGGTGTCAAACTCCACTCCTGGAGGGCCACTGCCCTGCAACTTTTAGATGTGCCTCTGCTGCACCACACCTGACTACAATAATTAGGTCATTAGCAAGGCTCTGGAGAACTTATCGGTAATTAAACCATTTCATTTCAGTGTTTTGCACCTGTGGCGCATCTAAAAGCTGCAGGACAGCGGCCCTTGAGGACTGGAGTTTGACACCTGTGATCTACTCAAGATGTTTTGTGCTCAAACTTTGCTAAGTCTTCCAGCTCTGTTTAATTTTTACATTCTTTCTTCAAGTGTTTGGACTTTCGAACCTTGTTTTTTTTTTTTTTTTTTCGTATCTGTTTGACATATTAAAAATGTTTATTTTTTTGATCCACCTCTGCATCGCTCTAGCCTCCTTTTGGACCCTCCAAAGGCAGGCCAGCTATTGGTGTATGGCTAGTGGAAAACTCAGAAATTCACTGCAGTCATACTTGGATTAAAAAAACTTACTTAGATCAAATTAGCTGACAAGCAAAGGCGGAGGGATGTGTTTAAGCATATTAGAGAACAGGGAACTGAATTCAGACGGACAAGTTTAAGAACCATCTATGATTTTTTTTTTCTTACAGTTTATAATTGTGCTGTAGTTTGTGTTGCTCTGTTCCATGCAATTTCTACAAAGTTCACTGGATTTTGTGTTGAAATGTCATTAGATTCAAGGAGTATGAATATTTTTGCAAGGATAGGCATAAAGTCCTGCGACAGACTGGCGACCTGTCCAGGGTGTACCCCGCCTTTCGCCCGAAACGTTCGCTGGAGATAGGCACCAGTACCCCTCCCAAACTCACTAGGGACAAAGATGTACAGAAAATGGATGGATGGCTGGATGGATGGATGGATGGCTGGATGGATGGATGGATGGATAGGTGTAACATCACATTTTTCCACAACAAGCTTGAAGAAAAGAAACACAAAGTGACTCTCTGACCTCTAATGCGGCATGCCGTTTCTATGAAGCAACTTGCACAATAAATGATGTATTCTTACAAACATATTATATATACTTTGACATAAACAGAGAAAAGAAGCAGAAACAAAATGCTCACAATGCAAAAAAAAAAAAAAACTTAGCTTCTCTGCTTTGAATGTTCAGACCCACTGAAGAATGTTGACTTCACCACAATGAGGCAGTATATGATCAAGATAGGGAAGCAGGAGAAACTCCCGGAAAAAAAAGAAAAAATAAAAAGAAAAAAGTTTGAAGGGATGACTCCGTTGGGAATGTCACAGCAGTTGTTAGGCCTGCGGCCCCTGGAGCTGGAACAGTGTCAAAAAAAACTCAAAAGCCCCACAGTTGAGTTCAGTCCGGAAGATATGTCCAGTGCAACAACTGTGAAAGTCAGTGCCATTTGGATTCCAGCGTGATCGCTGGAGTGAGCCAAGTTTTATAAGGTTACAGTAAAACCTGGGCAGTTAATTCTGCAGGCAGCTTAGAGTATGTGTTCCTTTGACTAAACTAAGCGTAATGGTGTCTCCTGGGCAAAGACAATCATGTTCAGTGTTGGACTGTAGAAAAACAGATGGCCAGTAGTAACTCTATCCAGAGATTTGTGTAGATAAACACATCTATTGCTGCCTCTCTACTGAATATCCCCAAGATGCAAGAAATAAGTCATTTTTAACTAAGACTGTTCCTGAAAAACAGGGAAACTGGACTAATAGCACAAAAATATGAGAGCAGTGCCAAAAATAAAATCACCGTGGAAACGTTACTACAACACAAAATCTCAAATACGGAGAGAAAACTCGCTTTGTTGTTAGTATTTATTGGATTCCTCATGATATCATTTAACATGTTTTATGTCTGCCAGCTCTACTATTGCTCTTGAAGGCAATTTAAGTTTATCCAGCCTTTTGAATCATTCAGTAATTTGCAGCTATCTTGGGCTGCAATACTCTTCCTTCTCAAGCTGCAGCCACTGGATGTAATTAATTATTGAAACATTTTTTTTTCTCCTGTGCAAAGCAGGAAAGGTTGTTGGAAAAAATGAATCCTTTAAGCAGTCAACTTGTACCAGAATTTTGTCCCAAATCTGTTGCTAAAGGAAGCACAATACAGCTGACCATTGCCAGAAATGGTTTATGCTGCCTTGCAAAAGTGTTCATTCCCTTGAAATGGTTTCACAGCCACAAGCGGTGTACTTTGTTGGGATTTAACGAGGCAGACTGACACAAAGTACAAAATAATTGATTTTTATTTATAAATAAAAATCTGAAAAGTTGAGCATGTCTTTACTTTCAACCTCCTTGCGTCTGATACCCCTTAATAAAAATTCAGTGCCTTCAGCTGTCACCTAATTAGTAAATTAAGTCTAACCTTGTATTATTTAGTCTCAGTGTGAATACAGCTACTTTGTGATTTTGTACAGGTGTGACAGAAAACATTAAGGGATAACGTCGAGGAGAAGCTTAAAGCAGAGTTAGTTTGTAAAACGATATCCCCCTATCACTTTTAACAAGTTGCCGCCCTGGGCAGTTGCCCATGTCACCTATATCAGAAACTGCAGTAAGATGCATTAAAGATTGTGACTGCAATGTGACGATATGCGGTCAAGTTTCAACAGTTAAGGCTGTTTTTATGGACTGCTATTCATGTTCTGCATGACACCTTGCATGTTTATTAAAATTGCCAAATATATTTTGTTTTGCATGAGAAAAAGCGGTTTGTAAAAAAAACAAAACAAAAAAAAAAACAGCAGGTTTATGATTGAATATTCTAAAAATAAGTTAAAAGTAAGAAAACATGCAAAAATGTTACCATGGTAGGATACACGGACCGTCCTAAACGTTAAAAGAAAAAGTAGATTCATGTTCTAACTTTGAACTAATAACACTGGCAGAAAAAATAAGTAATGTTTTTATCAGATCTATTAACACTTTTTATATGCATATGGCAGTTCTGGTTCAATAAATACCCATTAGATCATGTGTCTGTGATCTTAAGCCCGTTCAGGTTGCCTGACTCACTGCAATAAAAGAATATTAAAAAAAAGGTTGCCGTGGCAGGAAAAAAAACCTCCTCGCCAAACTTCTGGAACTTGTTATCATCCCAGACGGAGTCAGATCAGCATTTGATGGATACTGTTTATGAACTGTATAATTGTCTGCAACATAAGGCTGGTGATTGGGAGTGTCAAGATCACACAAATCAAAGTTGAGATCAACATAGTTTTGGCATGTTGCTGGAATAATCTAACGTTCCCTATGCCAAGATGGGATGGAGGAGATGACAAGCTCTTCCATGCTTGTTTTCAGTCAAATCTGTCTGGTTTTGAAAAAAACTGCTCCAGAGGACGAAAAAGACAAAAACAAAACTGGTTTATAAATGACAGGAAGGCTTCTTTATTATGATTTATCCACTGATTTTAAGAGGATTAGTATCAGTCAGCTTGTAGTGCAGTCTCATTTGGGCATTGTTTTGTTACTGGCGTTAAGCACTAGCCTTATTGAGAATAGGGGTGAACCTCTTTTTTGTTGTGTCAAGGTGGAATTCTGTGCTTTGTAAAAACCTACCCGGAAACAAAATATGAAAGAAATCCCTATCCAGCTTTCTGGCAGAGGATAACCTGATGATGATGATGTTCCAGGAAGTGAACAGCCGGTTTTAGCTGGAAGCCATAGCGAAAGGTTAGCAACTGAAATGGAAATTATCGACAGCGGATTTTAATACCTTGTCGCTATTTGCTTTGCAAATGTCTTACACGCGGAATCAAGTAAACCAGAAACATATCTGACATTCTGTTATGCATCTGCGTTGGGTGCGGGTTTTCCTTCATAAATGTGCATACTCCATTGACCTTAGCAGCAGCTTGGGGAAGAGAGCTATCACAAGGCTCTTTATGAGAAAACCTAACTGGCAATAAAACATGAGCAGATCCGGGCGCCTCCTCGTTGCAACATCTCCTGACTGAGGTGTCAGTTAGATTCACAAGAAGTAACATGACACTGAAGGATAATTCAGGAGATAACCTTCTTCTGCACTTTCTCTCTCCTTGGGATTCATTGAATATAAGCCTCAGGCCACTGTTTCGCTCTTATCGAGCATTTCTTTCTAGTCCTCTTGTGGTCTTATCTGTTGAGATGAACCTGCTTTGTGACATCACTGACTTAAAGGCTGAGACACCCAGGCTTTCTTTCCGTCTACAGGGTCATGTCATGTTAAATAGATCACCCTGAGCACTGAACAATAACTGCAGCATGCTGCATGCTTATGAATACCAGTTAATGCATTCTTGAAATGCACTAAAGTTTTGTTTTCTGTCTACGCAACCCTGCAGAAATGGTGAAATTCAGTTCTGTTTCAAGCTCTGACTCAAGCGACTTTCTGGATCTTCCTCATTGACGTGTGCAACTTGAATTTCTATAAAGTCGGTCTTTCTGAATTTGCAAGCAAACAGTGCCTTGCAAAAAAAAAAACAACAAAAAAAAAACTACCAGTATGAAATAACTCTGCAATGTGATGCTTGCATATTCTGCTTCATCATTTGGTTGTAAGACGGCAAGTTTCATTAATGCACATTCTTTAGTTTCATGAGTGAAACAAACAAAAAAAAAGTTACTTTTCTTCTGATAGTTTTTGCACAGTCTTCATGAAATATCAAAGAAACACTGCAGTGTGCTTTGTTTCAAAAATACTCACACTTCTTGGAGATTCTTCAAGGTTTTTGCATTCGGACATCAACTTCAGTAAGTTACAGTAAAAATGTATTTAATAGAAAAAAGAGTAAACATGCATGTATTGCTTATTTTAAATGTTGCTCAAATTTTAAGGAGACTGAATAAAAATTCATGTCAAACTATTCAGATATAAATAAAGGATAATTTTCTTTATTATTGTACTACTTTGTGTCAATAAATAAAATTAAATGCTTATAAAATACACTGAGGTTTTTAGCTCAAATAGTTCACCAATCAGGGATATTTTTGCTCGGCACTGTATAAATAACTTCCTCCATTATTTGGTTCTAAAATGCCTGGTTTCATAAACATATCTTCTTTCGTTTAATGATTGCTGCCTTGGTTTGTATGGACAGTGAAAAGTGCCAATGTATTTCATTGGGATTTCAAGTGATAAAACAACACAATGTAATGAATAATAAAACAGTGAAGGCAAAGCATTCTTATTTTATTCTTATTACCAGTAACATAAAAGTTTGTGGTTTGGTAAGTGTGAATACTTTAGCCAGGCTCTTTATGCACACAGACTTTGAGTTATTGTAGATCTACACAACTTAGACATTCAAATTACATTTTGTAAACATATAAGTTGTAGATATCAACTCTGCAAACTTTAAAATAGTAGATGGGAAGTGGAAGATTGTATGTGGGATTATTTTTAGGGTATCTGACTGTAGGGGCGTCAAACACAAATGCACCTTTCGGATTTTAATTCTTTTTCTGCCAAAACCATGCTAAATTTTCTTTTCACTTTCTGTTGGTTTATCACATACAATCCTAGTAAAAATGCACTTACCTCAGCAGTACAATTACAGTGCTTGCATTGCTACTTAGTTGACTAGTTGGAGAGAAGTGCCTCCTTTTGTTTGGCGATTTTAAAATGTGATTGCTCTCGCATAATCTTTATGAAATATCAGGGAACACTGCAGAGAGTTCATCCTGGTGTTTGCCAGTTCTAAATGTCCAAAAGAAAGCTGACTGCGTCCATGACAGGAACTCCCCACAAAACGACGGGGAACAAAAGGACCATGGAAAGGGCAACTGTGTTTGTGTGCACCGTGCCGAAGTGTTGAAAAGAGGGGCTGCTGGCACTCCTGCCGGGCGCCTCCCGGTGTGTTCAGGGAACGTGTCCGGCCATGTTTGCCCCACACACACTCAGTGCATATCCTGAGAGAAGGTTTGTTTCCTCAGGTATGTTGTAGGTGTGGATTGATGTGTGTCTTAACATGAAAAGACTTTACACAGAATGGAATGGCTTGTTAGCAGTGTTTGGAAGTGGACCAGGAGAAAAACCACGTTTCCCTCTGCGGGGGTCTCCTGCTTGGAGAATTGAGGCTTATTTCAACACAGCTCGTGACAACACGCCATCGCGGCAGAGCCGAGATGAATTGCCTAATTCTGTGGTCTTATTAAATGAAAGAGAGAGGAGGAGCTGATAGAATATTATGACACTGCTGACTCACAGAGAAATAAAATTTCAACAACTGAACACAGACATTCCTCAGTATTTACTACACGAATTGGACATTTTGACATATAGCCTTCCATACATAGTGCCTTGAAAGAGTATTTACAACCCCTGAACTTTTATTTTTCATGAAAAATATCACTTTACAGCCACGGACTTTAATTTATTTTTTGGGAGATTTTACGTGATAAGCTAACACAAAGTAGGGATTAATCATCACAAGGAAGTGGTCATGGTGGTGGTAGCATCATGCTCTGTGAATGTTTTCCTTTATCAGGGAAAGGAAATATGGTCAGAACATGAATGGAGCTCAATAATGGGCAGTCCAGGAAGAAAACCTGTTGAGACAGAGGTTCAAATATCATTTTGTCTATTTTTATCATCTTTTTGTTTAAATTTCACATGTGCTTTATATTCGTTTTAAATGTTTTTTTGTTTTTTTTCATGTCTTGATTTTTATTCCATCAGTTGTCTCGGTTTTGTCCAGCACTTTGGGAAAACTTCTGTCCTTTAAATGTACTTTATGAATGATTTGGATTTGTGTATAATGTGGTAAAAGATGAGGCTTGTTTTCAGTACAGGACCTGTGGCGACTTCCAAATTGCCGTTCAAAGACATTCTCCATCTGATCTGAGTGAAGAGATCAGAAACTGCTATTTTAGGTATTTTGCAAAGAAACGTTCTCAATTTCTTTTTTCCCTTGATGTTCAAAGCTGGTGTAGACAAACCTAAAATTAGCTCTAAATGCAGCGAATTGCGGTCCTACTATGTATTGACTACGCATGCAACCAACAGATCTTTATTTGTGTCAAAACAGTTCAAAACCACAAATTATTTCCCTTCCACATTTTAATCATACACTACTTTGTGTTGTCCTATCAAATGAAACCTGGAATAGTACATTGAGGTTTGTGGTGGTAGAAACATGATAAAATATGTTCAAGGCCCATAAATACATTTGCAAGGCACTGTATTGAACAAAGTTTCAGCAAACACTCTGACTGGAGCTGTTGTGTTATTTTTATGCTTGTGATGGTATCAAAATACAGGACAAGTATCACAGATACCGATTCTGATACCAATGATTTTTTTTTCTTGAAATATCATCATCACTGCATAATTTGGCAACTTGATTTCTATTAGTTAATTCTGATTATGATAAAAGACATGGCAAAGATTTCACACAAATAAAAGTTTTTTTTATTATTATTATCCAACTACAATATAATGCAATGTAACAGGAAATAAATTGAATAATTCCCTTTTTACCTTTTTCTACTCCACACAATTGTTTCTGTGTTGTAGTGAACACATAGCCTCATCATATCGAGCCATGTTGATATTTGCAAACATTGCAAAGCCATGAAGTCCTGCTCTCAAATTGAAAATGTAAGCAAGTGATATTTGGCATTTTCATTCTTGCATGTGTGACTTGGTATGAACTTCAGCAAATTTGAGTAATTTGTTGGACATATGGAAGAGAAACTTCAATCGCAAATATCATTCTCCTCACGCTGATATAACCTGACACCAATCCTTACTTTGGTATTGAAAGTATAGCTCTTTAGACCGACACATCCGGTCCTAGTTTCCACAACTGTAAGGTTATTCATATTAATTTTGATGGTTTTCCGTGTGAAAATAACCTTAGGAGGAAAGGTAATGGATGGTAAACCTCCCAAAAGGATGTATTCGTATGAAAAGGGAAATTACTCATTTGAATAGTTAAATAATAAGTAAATTAATGTCAAAATTATATTTGGTTGCAAATTTGTCCCTTTCATCAGCATAAACCTGCCAAGATAATGAGAACAAATCTATGTTTCTTGCAAATGTTCCTGCATGTATAATGCGTTGTGGAAGTGTGTGTTTTAGCAGCTTCCTTGTCCTTTTTTTTTTTTTTTGCCAGCGCTCACTCCTGACCTTCCACCGGTGCTGCTGCTTTGCTCATTCTTGTGTTGCTCTAATCTGGATCGGACAGGACTGGGTGCAGAAGTGTATTTATCTTCCTGCACAAATAGGACCTCTTTCCGTCTGGTCCTTGCTCAGCTTGTTGTTGAAAGATAGTGAGCAGCATAGAGCAAGCTTCAGTGTGCGTGTGTGTGCATGGGGTGAACTCAGATGTGTCCCAGCTGGCCCACAGACCAGCACGCTAACCATCACCTCACTGCAGCAATGTAGACAAAAGGGGGATATATCTCCCCTGTGATATCGATACTCCTCGACTGTGGGGTTGTTTTACTCAGAATGAAAAAAAGCAACATTCCTCAAAGAAGTCTGGTAAAAAATCTGTAAGATCACAGTTGCAGAAAGTCCCTGCAGAGTCTCCTCCGTAAGCCCTTTTCTGCTTTTCCTCCATCCCATCTGTTGGGCCGTGTATGGACTGTCTAAGCATGTTTCATTGTGTTCCCTTGCCGTCTCCCTGATATTAGGCTCACAAGCCTAGCTTCCAATGGCTACAAGCCAAGTAACCAGTATGGGTTAGCCAGCAATACAAAAACGCAAAAATGCACCTTTAAAAAAATGATACAGCTCATCTTTCTGTCACTACTTGCTATGAGGGCAATGATGCATCCAGCTCACAAGAGAATAGGATACATAATGGATTTCTGAGAACAAGATTTAGGCAATATTTTGGGGAAAACCAACAATCGACATTTTTTGTTTTCACAAATGCAGTATATGTTTGACAAGTGGAAAAACTGCGTTCTAAACAATTTCTACTCAATGTGGAAAATCTTGACATTCCTTCCTATTTTAGTTCTTAATAGGAAGCTAATGTTAGCTTTAGTGATGTTGGCTGCTAACGCACTCTTGCCTGCTCTTCAAGGAAATTGGCAGCACTAGTCGCTGCTCACTGTAACGTCTGATTGGTGCTTCACATGTTGTCCCCAGTAGCAGAGAAAGGTTATTAAATTTATTGCGGCTTGCTTTTGTGAAAAAAGTAAAATATATATTTGCTAGAGGTGTCTGAAAACTCACTAAATGTAGCAACAAAGTTCCTTAGTTAGTAACTGTGTGCTAATGTTTAGCCAGTCGTGGCATTCTCATAATTTATGCGAACCACTTGTATCTTATTTAGGATGCTGGTAATCATTCTTATCATTGTTTATAGAGGGCATGACAACATATCCACCGCAAGAAACCACAAAACAGTAATCTTAAATGACAATGTTTCTTATAATGAATGTATAAATGCAGAACAGTTCAGGTCTGCCAAGTTCATATACTGCAGTTTATCATGTATTCCACTTGCAACTAATGAAAACACAACATTTAAGATTAGGCTACTACATCAGACCAATGAAAAAACAAGTACTTTTTACACAGAAACGTTGTCTTCATGGAAAGGAATGTTCAATACCAGGTTATCATTGTCTAAATGTACTTTTAATCTGACAAACGAGCCTCGTTGGAATGCAAATTCAAATTCATTAAAAATGTTATAAATGCCTTGTACTGTTCTCACTTATCAGAATCAGGACCATAATTTGCTTTCATTGGCCAATACTGTGTGCACAAACAAGGAATTTATCTTTGGTTTCACACGCTCACAGCAAAAAAAAAAAAAACAACAACAACAACAAAAAAAAACACATAAATTTTAGCAGATATAAAATAAAAGGAAGGACATGTACATGTATGCGTATGTTCACACGGTGCAGGGCTTTTTTCTAAAGGAAGGTTGTGGTTGTGCAAAATGTGCTTATTTTGTTTCACATTGGAGTAGTTGACAACTCTTCCTCTGAGATGTGTTGAGATTATGTTCATCAGAGAGAACCTGACAGAAGAAACGGTCTCTGTGACTTTTGCAAATAAGAAATCATTACTGTTTAAACTTTACCTTTAATAACATAAAGTTACCTAATTTTTAAAGTGCAATCAGTAATTCTTTTATAACACATTTATATCTATAATGATTTCTTGGTTAATGTCAAGTTGTCATAACAAAGACATTTTGAATAATGTCAACTTTGTATTAAAAGTGTCATAATTTACCGAATGACGCTTTATGACAGCAGTCATAAATATTCATGAAGGCTTATTCATGTTCATGACAGGTGTTTATGACCGTGTCATGGCAGTCTTATTCAACCCCTTTCAAATGAAGTGTTACCGATATGACTTTAAACTTAAATCTGTTTGGGACAACAATATTTTAACTCTGTATGTTGTAACATTCATGAAGGAACCACTTCAGACAGCAGCGAGGAAGCAGATAGACTCCAGTTTGATGAGAAAAACTGTGGCAAGGCTTCGGCCTATGTTTCTACATTTGATCAATTCATCCTGATCTGCATGCTTTGTATGACCTTCTTTTGTCATGCAAGGCTTCTTGAGGTAAATATCATTAATGATAGATTTTTTTTTTTTTCGCTAAAGATTTGATTCTGTGCTTCTGTCCATAAGCTGCTCAGCAATGGCAGCAGTTTTTCTCCTTTAGCTGTTGCAGCTTGAGTAAAGCTTTGACCTCCTTCTTATGCTTGTCATTCACTGCCACGATGGGATTTACCCCGCTTGTCCGGGTTTTTTTTATTTATTTTTTTTGTCCATCCGAGCGGTCATGTTGTCGCTTTGAGATGACCCAACTGCCACTCTGGCTCTGAGGCTGTCGGCCCAGAGCGCTGTCTGAGGCCCTCTTGGCACTCTTGACCACTTATCAGGCTCAGTCAATGTGAGCCCGCCTTCATCTGGACGTATGCTGGCCGAGGCATGATCTAAGCTTACACATGCGTAGTGGCCTGTTTTCCAGGAAAGGCCGATGTTGGCGAAAAACAAACAAAAGAGATAAGGCATACTTTTGATAAGTCGTGAGAGGGGCAAGCAGAAATGCAAATGATGTAGCCAAGATGCTGGTTCGACTCTGTGTGAAACTCCTCACAGTGTCCTCATCCTGACATGTTTGTGTTGCTCCAAAAGCACATTCTGGAGATAAAGGACAAGTGCAGAGCGCTGGAGGAATTTGATTTGATGCAAAGAATGTGAAGCAGAGAGCGGATGCTTGTGTGTTTTTGAAGAGGGGGGTCTGCTGATAATAGGACGACTTTCCTGTGTTTTCCTTTGAGTAAACTCACAATTCTGTGTTTTTATGAAAACCCAATTGACAGAATCAACCCTCAATGAAGACACTTTGAATCCTGTTTTAATATTTAATTTCACTTTAATTCAAGACAAACAAAAATAACAATCCAACCAAAACAGGTTTAGACATCTCTATGTGGAAAGTTCCACATCATAATTTATGATTAACCACATTTCTTTGGAGTTACATTTCACTTTTCGGAATCAGATCCAATTATTGTCAAACTGGCAGAACCAAGAAAACGCCTCGATAGAACCTGTTTTTCAACATGAAGTTGGCAAAAATATGTCAAAAAGCAGCACGTCATACTCTGACCTAAACGGGGTAAATGACTCCTACTGCTGTATGCTTGAGGGTCAAGATTAGGTTGAGTCTTCTAAAAATAAAAAAAATCTACGCATTACCAACAAGCAGTGAAGTTATTCAGTAGGTGTGAAAATGTGAACGCAATGGAAATGAAATCACCATTCTGGGGAAACACTGTGATTCACATGTGATGTCCTAAACGCTGATTTTGTTCATGACGTACGGCATCACACAACCGAATGGTTTATGTTTGCAGTTAGTGGGGAAAAAAAAAAAAGTCCATTTTGAAGTCATCAGAAACTCATGAGCTTCCTCGACAGTATTTACTTGTGGATGCACCTGTGTGTTTGCATGCGTATGTGCGTGTTTGAGGGGGTCGTGTTTGGATCTGAGTGTGACAGTGTATACTTAGTCAGCCGGAGGATACTTAGATTGAGTGCGTACAGTCCTCTTTTTGGCGAGAGCGCACATATGTGTTTGTGCGAAGACCCGGTCCTATGTGGGTGTGTGTTTGATAAACTGTGAGAGCATGTGGGAGACTGTTTGTCTATTCATCTGGGTGAGAGCGGGAGAGAGAGAGCAGAATGAGGAGGTGGAGGAGATCTGCTATCCAGCCTCTATCTTCAAGTCAATCTGCTCACAGTAACACAAACCTCTTTATCTCTGCCTTAAACAGAAGGGAGGGAGACAGGCAGAGAGACAGACAGAGGGACAGACTCAAAATAAATGCTTTTAGAAGGAGGAAAAATACAGAGAGAAGGAGACAGAGATTCAATCAAACAGCCTTAAGAAGATCAAGCAGATAATCATATAAGAGGAGCGTGTTTTTAGCATTCGTCATTAAAGATGTTTGTTCTGTTGTAGTGAGCCACAATTGTTCTATTTAGAAGCCTCTTCTGGTTAGGTAGATAAAATACATGGCTGTACCTCTGTTATTTCAGTGCTTGTTATTTCCAGTGTTACAATTGATTGGAATAGTAACAAAAAAAAAAAGAAAAAAAGGATAACCGACTGGCTTTACTGCTACGGTGTCTTGCAGAACTATTTACGTCTCTAAATGTTTTTACAAATTGTGTCACATTCCAACCGCAAATTTTAATGCATTTTATTGAAGTTTTATGTTAGAGACTAAAACAAAGTTGTACATAATTGCAAAGTGTTAAACCATAAACAATGGTTTATTTATTTTTTCTTTTTTTGCAAGTAAAATTGTGTTGCAGCTTCCAACAGACTTTCCTTTAGATTCATCCGAACCACCATGAACATGATCGCCATATATCTCCTTTCTCCACATTTTTCATCTCCTCCATTACTTGCAGCAAGACTGCAAATAGGTCTTTGTGTGTGCTTTTTTTTTCCAACAGTGTTTTTCTTTAATCTATTTTTTCAGAAGGACCAAATTTACGGTGGACACAAGTGATAGTTGTTCCTGGGCAGTGGATCAATGCAACATGCAGTTTAAACTCTGATTTATATATTTTTTTAACTTCACCAACGTGCATTGCTTCATCCCAATACAATACATGAAATTATAGATTGTAAAGTGAGAAACTTTTCAAAAGTTCCATGGGTGTAAATACTTTTTTAATGCCACTATTCGTTTCTTAGCCACTATATGGACTTCTGTTTTTTTTCCCCATGCATTTGCAGCAAACGAAAAGTCACACACATAAGCAGACACTTCCTCACATAACCATGACCGATGCCAAAGATAAGAATCATCTTCCAGGCCTGAAACAAGGAAAACCACACAGTTTTATCTCTGTCTTGGCGAGTGTATGTCTGCCCGCAGAGCAAGCATGACCAGCCAAAATAAAAAAAAAAAAAAAAAAAAAAAAAAAACAAAGGAGATGGAAAGCGATAATAAAGAAGGAATCATTATAAACTCCTAATTGTAATTTAAAGACGAGTGGGCGGGCGGGGGGTGGGTCATTCACCGCTCGGCTTTTGCATCCGACCGGATTAGGAGGACGGCCAGTGGGAGTTCTGCAGGCACAGAGATCACATCTGGTCACAGGGCGTTGTGTACGTGTTTATGTGTGGGTTCAAGGCAGACGTGGCCCCGGCCCGTTGTTGCAGTATCATGCCCCATTGGCTGATGTGTTGCTATGCTCATCTGTTGGTTCTCTCAGCCCCGATCAAACCTGTCACAATCTGAGTCACTGTGTCCGTAAGTGGGGAAAGATGCCTCTTACGATTACATCAATCACTTATCAGGCGCATCAATCAAGCCACGTCCACTGAGGGGCCACGTCTGGAAAGGGATCGGCCGTGTCATGTGCTTGTGAAGTGAATGGAAGACTGGGATGGAGGGGGCTTGAGGGGGTAGGGGGGAAACTGAACTAACCCATACGGCTGAAATCTCATTTTCTCCACGGCCTTGAGAGTGGAGCATGCCCAGTACTGATGTTTGTCATGTCTCCTCTCTCTGAGATGCTGCTGCAGTGCTTCCCAGCAAGCTTGGCACAGGCTTACCCATAGACATTTCTCTTATTGGACAGATTCGGCGCAGCAGCCTAGTAGATACCTCTGTCTCTCTCTCTCTCTCTCTATCTGTGTGTGTTTCAGCATTGCACTTCCAGCTCTTCACTGCTCCCCTGTCTTTGCTTTTCTCGCTCTTCCTCTCGCTGTATTTCTCACACGTTATCTCCTATTTTGTCTCTTATCCTCACTCAGCCCTTTCTCCCCCCCCCTCTCTCTCTCTCTTTCTCTCTTACATACTCTCGCTGCTACCCTTAAGACTGTGGTTGCCATGGTGACAGCTTTGTGCTGCAGGAAACGTCAAAGAGCCGAATCCGCCCAGCATCACTTCCTCGTTTAACACATAAATTCTGCTTCATTGTTTCCTCCTTGCTGTGATTTCTGTAACATGACAAATAGCTGAACTTGAGGTGTATGATTTAATTTAAATTTATTCGTGCAGGTGTGAGTGTTGTCAGTGAGTCAGCAACTCTGAATTTGACATACCAGATCTCCACTCTTTCACCTTTAGATTTGGCACAATTGACCTTGGGGAAAAAAAAGAAACAAGTTCTTTCGACTCTCGGGTGTCACCGACATACATTTTTGTCTGGTCTTCCCCCGAGGGGGCGACACTTGCTTAGTCTACAAAGAATGCTCAGTGTTTTCCCCCAGGAACCTGGGACATGTGGAGGGGTGCTAAATATGACTTTTTTTTTTTCAGATTGATTGATTGATTTAATTTTGGGTGATCAGAGTTCAGCTGAAACTTGCATGTGAAGCTTATCTTATCCACTGATCCAATCTACCTCCACAAAGGTCTTGAAATTAGCCACTGTCCCCTTTTCCTCTCCCGTGACAGGGAGCTGGTCAATTCTGCGGGTGCACGTCACAGTCAACTGACTGTTGCCAACTTAGCAACTTTTTTTTGTTGCTATAATTAGACCAAAACAAAAAACAAAAGAAAATCTGTGTCAGCAGGTCAGACTTTTTAAATATCGTAATCAGCCAGAAAACTGCAATCGGTCCATCCCTGCTTTCTTTTATTAGCAGCAATCTGTAGAGAAACTGATTACTGTAAGACGTGACAGTCATTAATACAAATGAATATATTTCACAGTTGTTGAATGTCTTGAATATATGCACATATTCAACAGAGCAGTCCTAGTAAAAGGAAATAGAAAATGTCCTTTATTTCTCTGCAATGTGCTATATTGATATAATTTTTAATAGTCTCTCTCCATTTTTCAGTCTTTATTTACTGTATCTTTGTCTTCCAGCCGTTGCGTTGCTGTCCGGTCAGTTCTCATCTCCCTTCAACGATCAGTCTGGAATTTCTCCCATTGAACTTGATTTCTCCAGTTGAATTTCAACCAAGCCAATTAGCAGACAGAAGAAGGAGTTGTGAACAATGTAAAGGCAATGAACATGTATAATGTAGGGGGATATTGCAATGACAACACAAAATAATGGACAAGTTTCAGCTTGTTCATATATTTCAGTTTTGGAAATGAAAACAAAGTACCACCAGTACTACTCATCCCACGGGTTAGGAATCAGGGCTCTTGAAGTGAGGAAAAATCTAAAACTCAAACTACATATGAATAATCAGAATAATCAGTTCTCACAGAGTTGACTATAAACCGTGTGCTTTTTTTGTGTCTCCCGAAACCGTCACTAAAGCCAAATGAGCAGCTTTTTATCTCTGCAGTCAGACTGCCTGCATTTATGTTTTGCTACCACACCATGGTTCAGTGCATGGCCAAGGAGGCAGATGCCTTATTAAAAAAGGTGAAAATCAGCAGGTGGGGCTTTTTTCTGCCATATGATGTAGAGGTCGTTATCGTTCAGCTCTCAAATCCCTCAGTCACGCTTTTTACATTTCCCCACCCCCATCCCTCTTTAATTTTTTTTTGTGTTAATTCCGTTTGATCTCTCTTTAATTTCTATCTCCTGCTGCGGTTTTACGCCCCTCTTCCCTCCTCCCTCACCACAGAGAATTAAACCTGCAGATGGGTGTTAAAAGCAAGTGCCATACAGTACTCCAACTCCCTCAACCCCCTCTGCAACCACCACCACCACAACCACCATCACCACACATGCAAGCACACCCATGTCCACTCTATTGGAGTAAAAGAAAGACAGAAAAAAAAAGCCCAGACAGATGTAAACAACAAAACCTAATGGCTGTTTAAAGCCATTATGTCGAAAAAGATAAACTCTCCTGGCTGTGAAAGGGCAGGAGTGCTGTTGAGCGGTATCAGTGTGATGATGTGCAGGTATGCTGCTGTTAGGAGTGAACTGCTCGGCTCCACAGTACAGGAAAGCTGTCTCTCTCTTTTTTTCTTTTCTGGGAGCAGCAAAAAGAGGGATTAGGAGGCAGGGAGAGATGGGTTCTGTGAGGCATTTATGGCAAGCACACACAGTATCAATCAAAAGTTTGGACCTATTTTCTTCAGGCTTTATAAATATGATCCCCATAAAATCATTTCATTCAATACCGTTCCACATTTTTGCTGATTTTTTTTTGAAATAGTAACGGAAAATCTCACAATTTAATGATATATTATTTTATCTGAAAACTTTGTTTCACACTTTGTGCCTTTGTGATCTCAAAAAGCTCAGTCATAAAGTTGGGAGGAAGGGATCTCCAGTTTTATTGTTTATCATTATCAAATTTCCAACTGTATTTAAAAATGGAAAAACCGTTATTTCTTTTTTGTTGCTGTTTTTCTGTGCGTTTTTAAAATAGTTCAACTCATTTTCAGTGACCAGATGCTCCAGTGTTTGTATCCTGGCCCGGGGTGTTTCTGCATTGAGTTTGCATGTTTTCCTCATGCATTCTCTCCAGATACTCGGCTTCCACCCACGGCCCGAAAACATGACTGTTAAGGGGCACTGTTATGTATTTTCCAGGCATTTAGTGCCAAGGAGAAGCTTTTGCAAATAGGCAGCACTTTGGATGAGCTGGCATTTACGAATAGCTGCCCTGGGAGATTCAAGTGTTTCTCAAATATCCATGAAATAATAAAAATATTGGAATTTGGAAATATTTCTGTTTGAAAAAAAAAAAAAAACTGACACAGTGTGATGCGAAAGGAGCACCACCCATTATTCTGACAAAGGTCACAGCTTTAGAAATAAAGTTGGCAGGTGGCTTTAAATCAAAGTACTGAGAGTGTAGAATGCATTTTTATTTTGAATCTTCGTGTCAATATGTGGATTCTGTGGAACCATGAGGATGCGTAGCTCTTGTGCATTCTCGTAATTCTAACCTCGCTTTATCTGCATTGTCTCATAAATTTGCTTCAAAACTTGCTTACTATGTTGAAAACAACAGATGACAAACATTTCCACAGAAAAATCTCTTCCCAAATCTGCATACTGTCATCCTCAAAGGCATTTTTTTTTGTTTTTTTTTTGCAACTTGACGTCATGTGTGTTCACATAAACTGCGTGCCCACCCAGAAACGTGCAATCCTGGCTACAAGTCCCATCTTGTCAAACGGCAAGTGGAGGAAGTGAGCGTTGAGATTGGGAAGATAGGGCGTTACGAGGCGGCAGGAGCATATCCCCGTCACACCGCGGCCCCTGCCAGCTCTTACTCCGTCCTCCGTTGATAGATTAGATCATGGAGAACTACCACAGGAGGAGAGAGCAGAGGAAAGAGCAATTTGTTTTTCTGAACTCGGGGAAAAGCACTGCGTCGGAGCCGGTTGGTGTTTCAAACCTTGGCCTTGTTTTGACCCCTGTAGCCCATAGATAAGGATTATGCTACTGAGTGCAGTGACCTGTTAAGACATGACCCATGAGCTGCCCCTCTCAATCCCTGCCGATACCGCCTACTCGAAAGAAACGTCAAGAATCCTCCAAGGGCTTGACAGAGACAAACCCCGGGATGGCCCCACAGATGACTCATCGATGAGTTTCATTCAGAGTAACTGTTGTTGTTCTTGTGTTTCTTTTTGTCTAAAATCTTTTGGCACTTTTACCAGGGCATCGAATTGCAGGAAGCCTAATTTCAGGAAACCTTGCTTTAATATGTAGTGCCTTGTCAAAGTATTTACAACTCTAGAAGTTTTTCCACATTTTCTCATGTTATAACTACAACTTATGCTTTTGGAGTTTTTATGGGAGTTTTTGTGTGATTGAGCCACACAAAGCAGGACATAATTCAACAGAGAAAGAAGGTGATACAGGCTCACCATTTCTTTTCACAAATAAAAATCTGAAAAGTGTGACTTCACGTCGACTTTGGACCCGTTTACTCTGATGAGCCTCAGTAAAAGCTTCTACATCCAGTTGCATTCAGTTTTTAGTTTTGTCTCAGTATAAGTCCAACTCAGTAGTTTCTAAGATGATAGTTGCAGATAAACAGGATCATGAGGACAACAAGGAGCACACCCGATTGGTCAGGGGAAGTTGTGGAGAAGCTTAAAGCAGGTTTCTAGTAACTTTGACCAAAGACAAAGTAGAAATGAGCTATGTTTTAATTTATAAAGGCAGTATAATTTCTACACCAGGGTTATAGATCAGGTTTTTTTTAAAGTCATTTTTGGTGATTTATTGTTAACCTATGTACTTTTTGATGGGTAATGTGTTTTTATATCCTTTATATATATATATAAAAAACATAGCATAATTTTTTTAAAACCTAACTCTAAATAAATAAAATGAAGTGGTATTGTTTGGCTTTGCTTCACTAGACTAATTGTACTTTGGAGTAATGTGGGCAAAAATGGCAGTTAACACATATTCATGTTTTAGAATTGCCTAGTCAAAGTCTGTGGCAAGAATTGTTGCTCAGTGGCTCCTCATCTAATCTGACTGATTACTCTATGAGCAAAGCTGATTGTGCCCTGGCCAGAAGAGGTGTATCGTACAAAGTATAAAGTATTCATTCAGAGGGGCCAAATACAAAAATGCATGCCACACTTTTCAGATTTTTATTTGAAAACCAAAATTGGTTTTGTGAAGTGTTAATCTTCCACTTCATAACTATTTTGCTATTAGTCTGCTATGTAAATCTTAGTAAAGTATATTGAAGTCTGTGGTTGTAAGTGACACTGTAAAGAAATCTTTCCTTTTACAAGACACTGCGGTAGGTTGAAATAAGACTTGGAAGGAAGCTGTCACTGCTGCGGACACGTCAGATGGACCTGAGAGGAAAAGTTGTCCCTCTTTTATAGTGTCACCCTACTGTCTTTTGGAGCCACGGATGTAATTGTCCTGATCGTCATCTTGGTCCTGTCTGCCTTTTATCCAAAGTGTCTCCTTTGCTCTTTTTTTTTTTTTTTTTTTTTTTTTTTCAATGTTCCAAACTGTCTAGACAAAACATCAAGGCTAATAACGCTTTTTAGATTCAAGAAAGATACAGAAAAATATCACAATATCAGTGTAAAACATGCTGTACCTGTTTTGCACTCTTATTGCCGCTTGGACAATAACGACAACTGGCCAGAGGCGTCAGTGAACAGAGAACCTCGGCGTGCTGAAACTTGCCCATCGTACCAGCGGAGGTACTGACAGATGAGCGAGGAGGTGAGGAAGTGCAATTTTGAGCAGCAGTCCATCTTAGATTGTGATCTGACATTCAGCACCTCGCACACGCATATCCACAGAATCTGCGCTCCGCAAATCGGAACCAGCTGTGAGGCTGCTCTGGGACCCCGACATCATCCTGGCAAGGGCAGGTCGTCTGCAGGCTTATCTGGGTGGGGTGAACAACGCTAAGAGGGGGCCGGGGGGATAACTTAGCTGGTCTCATTTCGCTTTTCTTCTATGGGTCAGTAGAGGGGAGAAGATGCTGCCCGGGATGGCGAAACGGAGCTCTCCGGAAGCGCTGTTGTGAAGTTGAAGATTTATGATCAGATTCCTTGGGACACCCTCTCCATCTCTGCCTCCACGCACGGCTTCAGGGTCTAGAAGATTCAGTAATAGGAGGGTTGATTGCCATCATGCAATGGGAAATGCTTTTCTTGTTCCCACCCTTTTCCCTCCCTCTCTGTCAGAGTTGCTATCCTTGATCAGTGCAAGTCTATATAGGAGCAGAGAGACGCTCTCACAGCTTCAGAGAGTCTGGTGGTGCCCATTTGCCACACGTTTCCAAAAAGGACTACCATTTGACTGCAGCATGACAGAACCCAAGAAGAAAGACAGGAAAGGGAAAAAGAATGGGGGTAAGAGAGGACGAAAAGACAACGATCCCACGAGAGGTAAATAAAATTTAGTTTCTGTGTTACATGTTTAAACTTGTGTATGTTTACAGCAGAGAGGAACAGTGACGCAGAAATAGACTCGGACAAACAAAAGGGCAAGATTAGGATTGAATTACTGTATTAAGAAGGGGAAATTATAGCCTTGCTTTGTAAAAGTTGCAGCCAAGTTGTCACATGAACTTACCTTCCAGTAGCCAAAGACACACAGAGGCACTTGTTTTGGCAACTCTTTATTTCAGCAAAAATTATAGACCAAGTTCTAAAAAAAATTCAGATTTTAAAACGGCTGAACAGGAGACCTAAAAACTTGCTCACAGTAGAGTTTGAGCAGCCCACGTGTTTTATCCCCTATCACAGGGTATTAATTGAAAAGTAATGTCTGTGTGACAGCAAACCCTGCGTCATAATGCTCTGTTTGACAGGGTTAATATTTCAAAGGTTGCTAAAGTGTTTTCACTTCTCATTTTAATATTGAGTCTGCCGTGACTCATCCAGCATAAGAGTCGGCACTTTTCTTTTTTGTGCATGTGCCCTAAGCTGATTTTAGTTTTACAAAAAAAAAAAAAAGAAAAGAAAAAGAGCCTGGAGACCTGTTTGTATTTCACACACACACAAGAGGTAGAAATGTGGTTGCTCTGTAGTGAGTTCAACAAGCTGCAGCACGTCACTTTAGTTTGACCTCGGGTCATGGGGAGGCCCAGCCCCCATTTTAGTGACACTTTAAGGACAATGGCTTGATTTTTACTGTAGTTTCTCCACATGTCATTCCTTGCTTGATCAGATACAGTCTCTTTGAGGGTTCATCTTGATAGACATTTTGTACCTGGTGATGTCACCCCCGTCAGCCTCCAGCAGATGAAGCCAGAGATTAAATGGGATGTTTTTCTCTAAATCCAACTTTTTTTCTGTCGCTCTTCTTTTTTTGTCTTCTTCTTCTTTTTTTTTTTTTTTTTAGCCTGCTAGATGTTTCAGTTTCCTTCCATTATGTAAGCCAACTACTGGTGATCTGGCTTGTTTTATTGTTTTAAACAAAGTGTTGAAATACTTGCTGGCTGTCGGGCTAGATTTGAGTGTAGCTTCTAAACTTGTGAAATACACAGCTTACAAAATTCATCCTTTTACACACAGCCTGAGATCAAAATGGTTTATTTTATGGAAGCGTTATCTTGCAAGAAGAAGTTTCTTATGGCAAACCATCATTGGGTGTCCTTATAGGGGCCTATTGTTTAAAACAAAAAGTATGACAGGAAACACTTTTTCCAAAGCTCAATGACATTTCGTCAGCTCTTCATTAAACATCTGACTCTTGATTAAACATGGTAATTAAAGCTGAGTTATTTGGACAACCTTATTGGTGTTGGTTCACGAAAACTTCTATATGTCATTGCATGAGTAGCCACCTGGGGGCAGTATAGCGACCTTGTTGAACAATCTGGTTGTCTTGTGCAAATGAAAAGAAAACAAAAAACAGTATTCGCGCAATGTATTTCCTTTCCCTGGTCTAAGTGCACCGCAGTCTGGACAATGCATGTTTATTCTGCTGCATCAAGTTCTCAAATAATAGTTTATCGAGACACATTTTGGTGCATAAGCATTGTGATTTTTTTTTTTTTTCCTAAGTTGATGATCCTTAAAATAGCAATGTATCAGTGTGAATTCTAGCTGTGCATGGTGTAAGTAACAGGGCTTTCACATATCCGGATTCTTATAATTTTCTCATATTAGCGTTTCAATTTTTACCTAACTTTGTTGGAGAAAGGTCACAAGTCAGTTTGACTTCGTAGCGGAGCGCAATATTAAACATTAATCAAGTTTAGTTTTGATTATTTTACACGTCTTTGTTCTGTGAAATCACATCATATGGCACATGCCGTTTTAAGATTGCAGTATTAATGAAAACTGCATGCAACTCTTTATTTTTTCATATGCAGCCATAACCCTGTATTTACATTACCAATGTGTTATTTTTAATCTGACTTAAACAGCTCATGATTTATTTTAGCAGCTGGTTTAGGATGACAGCGAGACATAAAAATACCAATTAATTAGTAACTCCAACTTAGACTGGCACGGTGAAGGTGTATAGCCTTCCTCCTCTGCAGTTAGCCCATGAACACTTTGGTCTTCAAAGTTGTTCAGGTTATGTGTAAAAAGTTATTTTACAAATAAACATAACTGTAATTTGACTGTGACTTCTCTTACTTCTTACCTCTGAAAAGTAAGGCCATCATTCATTTCCTCTTTGTTTACTATTTTTGGTCTTATTCAAATTTTAAACTACATGTGCTCTTTATTTTCATAACAGCCCTTTTCACTATTGTGCTTGTGGTTTTATTTAATAATAATCTTGGAGTCTTGCTGGTAAAAGGTCAGAACGAGCCAAAACTAAGCCTGGTTTTCTTATTTGATCTTAAAAAAAAAAAAAAAAAGATATAAAGACATAGATGTAAAACATACCTATGTTAATTATTTACATGTAATTTTCACTTAATATATAAATAATAAAGTTTATTTATTGCCTTCTAAATTCTAAATTTCACACAAATTATACGTTATAATAGTTTCAAACCCGGTGGATCCCTTGCACTTTGCCCATTTAGCTCCTCTGGCAGTAGCAATTAGCAAACAACATGGTGGAACTGTGCATCTGCTGAGCTTATCATACAAAATACTCCTCAATCTGATGTTCCTCAGAACGTTGCAAACGTCAAAATGGCTCAACATTGTTGTGATAATGTCCTGAGGACATAAAGAGCAGGAACTTCTTAAAGAGATAGAGGCCAACTTCAAGGTGTCAAATTTCTCTTGTTATGTTTAATATATACATCATTTTTATAAGAGAAGGTAACTTGATTGTGGTATAAAATGGCCGAATGACTTTAAAATACATAATTCTGTCCCTTTAAGTAAAGTAACACTTCTTGTTACTGTGCACTATTTTATTTTTATATTTGTATCATGTTCGAATAAAATTTCATTTCATTTCAATAATCCAAATGAGGAATAATCCGACAGGATTAGAACATGCTCACATTCACAAACCATTATGCCTCTTTGATCGTTTTGTTGTTTTGTAACCACATTTTTTTAAGATACAAAATATATTGAATATTGTTTAAGGCAAACAATATTGTGCTAGCTGGGGAACATCATTTCCAACTTTTATTATCAGTCATAAGAGAAAACATTCTCCTTAAGTGTGTTTTTAAGCATCACACGTGTTGTATTGCATTAGCACTTAAAGTGATATATTCGATCACTGATGATGGTTTTTGTAGATATATTGTTGTTAAGTTTACACTGGTGAAAGAGGATAATGTAAATGTACAAAATTTTGCTTATTGTAACCTGGGCTGGAATTTCACTGCTGGAAAAAAATATTCGATATGAACAACTTGTGAAAATAAGCAGACTGAGTATGAATATGTGTAATTTTTTTTTATTTCATTCGTGAATTGTTGCTTTTCGTTAGTTCACACTATCTACTTTTAACTAATTAGCCAACAAGCTAGCTAAAACTAGCTAACTCATTAAAAAAAATAACACGAGTTATCTATTTACTTCAGCCAATACTGCAGTGCTCAATTGAAGTTATATTTGAACAATTTTCCTTCACATGTTTCCAAATTGGCTAGCCGCATGCTAAAGATGTAATTTCAAGATGACTTTTGCATAGATGCTGCGGTATGCGGCGTAATTTGAAGTTATACAATATGCTGTGTGGGCATGTGCATGTGTACACGTGCCTGTCTGAATTAGGTGTGTCGACCCATAATTGTATGTAAACAGGAACGTTCTGCCGAAGCTGTCAGTCGGTGATCAAAGAGATCAATGTGGCGATGGGGGCGTCAGACAGGTTGGTCTTCTGTTTGTTTGTTTGGGTTTCTTTTTTTTTTTTCCTTTTTTGGTGAAAATCTTTTTTCACATTAATTTCAATACATCCTCTAACCGCAGGTGTTTCTTGAAGTAAACGCCCTTTCATTCAAGCTATCTTTGAACCAAAAAGTGTTGATGTGTGTCATTTTACATCTGCTCTGTTGTTACATGATCATTTGCTGTCTCATCTATCTACTTTAACTAGTGAGGTAGCTGCAAAGCTGGTAGTTTTTAGAAGATGTCAAAAAAAAAAAAAGGACAAGTTTAACACACTTTTACAATGAAAGGCCTTCATTTTTTAATACTAGTTAGTGGAAGAAAATTGCACCTCAGCAGAAGAAAAATTAAGCACCAACTGTAATGGATATCTTTGCAGTCTTCCTGACCTATATAAATACGCTGCTCCTGTTCGTGATGTTATAATTCATAATCGTGCACCTCCCACCTATCATATGTCAAGACAAAACACAACAAGTTTCTTTCTGCGTGGATGGGTTTGCGTGTGTAGCCAAGGATTGCAATAATTACTCAAGGAAGTAAGGACATGGCTGTTCATTTTGTGCTTGTTGCTTTTCATCATGTAGTAACAAATACTGCACCTTTAAATTTATGGTGGTGCTGTTTGAATTATTCAGCAACAAGTCAGTGGAGGCAGGAGGGATTGCTTCCAACTATTTCTCAGTGACCTTACATTTGTTTCTCACAAGAAGAGGATTCTCCACAAAGAAAACAAACCTAGGCCATCATTATGCCTTCACTCTGTGACACTTTCTAATTTGTTTTTATTTTTATTTATTCTTTCGAATGCCACTTAGGTGTGTTCATTAAAAGAGACGGAGGTTGAAATGTGTCCTATCAAAAAGTCTTTTTCAGGCTGATTTATGTGAAATATTCAGATTAATTCTGATCAAATCTTAACTTGAACACAAATTTTAGATGACAGCAGAAGATGTAAAATTTACTCCTTTGTCTTTATGACAATACATAATTCATATAGCGTCTGTTTTTAGCAGGATTTAAGTGTGACTACTGTCAACACTACCACACTGTCAGCAAAGACACGTTAATTGTAATTACACAAGGACTGGCAATATAGAGTTTAAATACAACGACAGAACATTATCACCACCCAAAGTTTAAAACAAAAGTGTAAATAATTATATAATTTCTTTCCAATCAACAAAGCAAGAGCTTTTGCATTGCTGCTGCTAAATAACATTGAATATTACAGATAATGTTGAATGTGACATTTATTATTTATTGACAAACCAGCTGAGGATGTTGACAGTCAGTTGTTTCATGTGTGACAATAATGAAAAACAATAAATAAGATTTTGCTTCAGTTGCAAGCACCCAAATAGTCAGTTGCAGGTAAAACCTGCAGATGATTTTAAAGGTGAGCTAACCTGCAGTCTGCTTAACATACAAACTGCTGCAGAATTATGGAACAATATCTGTAAATTCATGACAGCATTATCTTATGGTAGCAAGTAATGTGTGGCGTCCTTTAATTTCCAGTTCGTAACTTCCCAAGTAGCTGTGGCTTTCCCCCAGACTCCACCCACTCCAGAACTGCTTGCCAAAGTAATAACTAATGGTTTGTGAGCTGCTGGGTGGCCAGCACTGTTCCTTTTGGATCTGAAACGTCCTGAGTTGAAATTCTTTCCAGACTTTATTTTATTTTATTTTTTGTATGGCATTTGCATGAAATCTCTGTGGCATGGATACGTTTTCTCTGGGTACACCAGTTTCCTCCCAGTATCCAAAAACATTCATGTCTGGCTATTGGTCACAACCTCTTGCTGACTGATCACTTGAGCTGGGAACCAAACTGTTAGTTAAAATGAATACATTTAGTTACTTTTTGTGGTTTCCTGTCTGTAATTTATAATTCAAATTTGTAATGCACAACATAGAAACATTAATGTCAGGATTGACCGATGTTAGTCATATTTGAACTAATTGGTATCGGCCTCATAAGGAAAATGTGTAACAGTGCTGGTGATGCAGAGTAAGATTTGGACTGGTTTTTGACCATGTGAAATTTCCTGTGCAATATCACAGCAATTTCACAGCAATATCAATGTCAGACCAAAATGGTATGTTGGTGCATCCCTAGTTATACTCCAAGTGAAGAACCTGGATTTCAGTCACTGAAGTAGATTATTAAATCTGATTTCAGTTTAAAGCCTGATAAACTGAGTTTCATGCAGACTGTTTCAACACCGCCGAGGTTTCAGCGAGGTAATATTGGCATCATGCAAGTGCAAACAAACAAAGATGTTTATCCCCTGAAAACATCAAGTAACCATATTCATTACCAGCTGAAGTTTGTGCCGACATGTTTTGAGTACTGTGGACCGTTGCAAACAGCACGTCAATAGTTATTTGAAATACAACGAGTGAAATGGTCTGATTAAATTAAACATCGTCCAACACGACTTGTCAAGATTTTTGGCTCCAAACAGCTTCTTATAAACAAATATAACTCGGCTGGCCTCTTTTTGATCTGAGATCACAAAGTGAAGGAGATTATTATTTAACTTTTCCTGTTGACTTTTTCAGTTTTTATGGGGTGATTCATCTCTCTTTGGCATCATGAGTGAGGTGTTGAACACAGGGAGGGTTTTAAAGAGACAAACTAAAACTGTAGACTGAGAACTATGACTTTCAAGCAACAGTTCAGACCTTACAACCCCTCAACACATGATATATTCACATTCTCTGTTAAAACCTAGAATTGTCCTTTAGACACGAAGGACAATTGTCCATCATGTAACAAAAAATGTACTAGAGAAATGATGCATGTATAGTCTGATAATGTATGAATAGTTAGACAATTTATTGATTGTTAAGCTTGTCTACCTGGCTCAAACGTGCAAAAATCTCAACTAAGATGGTGTTGGCAATGAAGTATCCAATACAATTTTACTTCCAAAGGTTAGAAGTAGGTTTGCTGTTTGAATTTGTCCACAGCTGAAAAGTTTCAGTACAGGATTGATAGTAATTTGGGGGATCTCCGGATGGTAGGTAAAACAATCCCAAGAATGTACAAGGTCCTCACTTTGTAAAAGCAGATTTGGCTGGACGCTATTAAACTGATCTTTTTGAACAGATGTTGTGTTACAGTAACTAGTGTATGGCATCTGAGGAGCATTTCCACATGCAAACGGCATACCTCTGGCTGCCTTGCAATGCGGTTTGTCTTTTGACAACGTGCAGCGAGGTGACATAACACCGCAGTAATCAGGGATACTTTGTATGGGGGGGGAAAAGGAAAAACACAAAGGCATGCCTTAGATTCCTTTCCTAAGCTCCTGGAAATGAAACAGAAATGTTAACTCGATAATAAGGGTAAGGCATTGTTAATATATCAAATAACTTTGTTTTTGAACAGCTATGTGGGCTGAGATCTCCAACTGTTACCCAAGGCATGAGCTGTTGACACGCCAGATAGGCTTCTATTCTCAAATTGGGTTTTTATAGTCCATGTCTGCAGCTGCCCCTGTGCTTCAAAAAGAGAGGAGCAGGCTGTTCTTGGGGCCACGGTTTATCATCACTCCTGCACAGTTTTTTCGTTGAGGATATGGAAAAGGACTTTGTGGTTACATTGACAACTGGTTTTCATCAAGAGTTGATCATAGCATAGTGCAGAAACCTTAAAGGTTATTTCAGACATTTTAAGAGTGAGGTTCTGCGACATTATTAACCGGGGTTGTTCATTTATCTGCAGTATGAAGATATCGGTGAATAAATCCTCAAATTGGCAGAAGATTAGCAATTGACAGAATCTGATAATTTGTTTAAAAACAGAAAATGTTTACATCTATAGAATGTATTGCTAAATTAATGAATATTTACATTCTGCTTTTACAACTATTATTACGTTTGTCACTGCTGTCTCAGTTAAACAGCTTTGTATGCTAAAGATGGTTGACTTTATGTAGTTTGTTGTCTTCATATTTAAGGTGACATTGTGTGAAGTTGTCACCATCAATTTTCTTTTCTTTAGATGTTTACAACACCTATAAAATTATCATTAAGATCCATCTTTGAAGACGCTGCATAAATTAGAGTCTTATTAACTATGTAAATTTTACTTACAGATTTAGATTGGAGTGATTTTAAGGATTAATGGAGTGTTAATCTGGTTAAATATGGAAAACCAGATCTGAGAACAGAGGTACGTCCCACTAAAATAACATACCCTGTCTTGATAGAGTGGAGCACTGTGAAATCCACACCCTTGATCCCAATACTCATGCTTGATTCAAACTGAGAGGAGATTAAAACCAGCACTCGCACTTCAAAGACCTGATGTTTCACAAAATCCGTTTCATTTCATGACATTTATACCTGCGGAACATGTTTTTTTTTTTTTTTTTTTTTTTTGGTAAATGGTCACATTGCCAGAAAGAAAATAGCATGAAAGCATCATCTAAGCTGTCTTGCTATCTTGGTGTTAATGGTTTTCATCTGTTGGAAGAGAGCATTTTCAGTCTGAGTTGTGTTAAGTTGCTAAAATACAGAATCTGTCTGATTACTTCTTAGCCCTCCACAACTTATTATGAGGGTCAATTTTCATCTTTCTACTATAAGGACGGGAATATTTTGATAATTCCACAGAACTTCACCTAAAAACCTTCACCTATTCTTTTATTTTGTTAGATATGTGTACAAGGGGGATTAATTTAATGATACTGATCAGCATCTGAAAGCTGAGCAGATGAAGCAGACCCTCCAGCACATCTGGCTAACTGGACTGATGAAAAGTAGAGTCCTGTGTTTCTGTTGCTTCTCTTGCCAAGGACAAATCTTTGCTAATTCTCTTGGCAAGGACAGACTCATGTCCAGACATTTTTTTTTCTTTTCCGTATAGTCGGTGCAACCTCATTCTTGCAGCTCCCTGACTGACGAGACTTTCCTCAGGCAGTATGCACGGGTTCAGTCTGGCACAGTTCAGTGTGTATAGATATCATAAGCAGAGGTTGAGTTTCTCAGACTTGGGTCGGCTCACGCAGGCATTTCTAAGTTCTGCTCTCTGTGTTTTAAATATCTGCAGAACACGGTGACTTTTGCAAGCTTTTCAAACTCCAGACATTTGCAGATGCTCTTACACAGTTACAGTGCGACTAATACAGTGCTGGTATATTCCTTTGGTGAGAGTAATGTAAAAATTAGGGGTGGGTCAGTAGGGTAGACCACAGGACGTTGAGCACTGTTTAACATCAACTCCCATGTAGTGCATTAAATTGTTAAACGGCTAAAAATCTTTATGGCTCAGTATTAGACCTCGCTTCTAGCTATCAATAAACCTGAAGCACTTGCAGAGTTGATGTCAAATGGCAATATGTCGTATATGTTCAGCCCATATAATGTTATGACTTTGAGCAGATCTGCAGTTATGCTTTGCTGAATTAATGGGGGTTTTATATTTCCAAACTCTTGGGACTTCAAAATCTTGAAGCAATTCCTCGAGCAATTGCACCACCAATATCTATCTCGAGACCGAAAGCTCATTAAAGTTTCAAAGTGCTACATTACAAAAGTACATCTTGCCTTTTCCCTGCCTTGTTAGATTCTTTGTCTTTGTTTTCCCAAATGCTACAAATATCATCAGCCACATTTCCCAGATGCATGCTGTTTGTAGATAAAAGGCCCTTGTCTTAATGAAAACAGGATAATTTTAGCAACAAAGTGACCGCTATAAAGCTAAAAATGGCTATGTTTTCATTGATCTGCGTGCTATTTTGAATTTTTTGATTTGCAAACTGATCTATTTTAAACAGAGGATGTGCTATCTTCATTAATATACCAGTCTTCCTTGGATATATCCAGGCTGGTTTGCATTTAAAGATTTAATGCATATTACTTTTCAAACTTTGTGAATTACATTAAACACAAATACTTTTTGAAGCTTTTGCTGGGGTTTAAGAATTTTGCAGACCATGTTATTTGCATTATCAAATAACATGGTAATTTCTTTTATCAGGAATCAAAGAGCTTTTCTCTGGTACTGAAAGCAAAGTGATGCTTCTCTCATTAGTATTAGTGCTAAATGCAAAACATGAGACATACTTAGAAACTTATACACTGCTTTACAAAATATTTTATTCTCCTTAAACTTTTCTACATTTTGATATTACCCCTATTTCTACTAATTACTATCAGAACTCTCAATAATTACTTGTAGGACTTCTGAATGCCAAATGTGTTGGAAAAGCAACACTGTTGCCATAATAAACACACCACCTCCACAGTCAAATGAGGTGGTGGCAGCTTCATGCTGTAGGATTGCTTTTCCTCAGCAGGAGCAGAGAAACTGGTCAGAGTTGGGTTGATATGGATTGAGTTAAACACAAAAAACGCACAGCTGGTAAGATGTAACCCATAAGAGTTGCAGCTCTAATTGCAGTGACAGATGGTTCTATAAGTGTTGACACAGGAAGGTTGAAAACTTATGAATGTCTCACCTCTCAGATTTCTGTTTGTGAAAAGTTTTAATAACTCAGTAAAGTATTATCCAGGTGCCCTGGTCAGATCAAATCAAAACGGAAACGTTTGGTATACATGTAAAACGTATAACTGCGACCATGCCACCCGCACTATGAAATATGGTGGTGGCAGCATGATGCTGTGGTCATACTTGCCTTTTTGCAGGGACAAGTTCCCAGCAGCCCAGTGACCCCATCCAAACAAACAAAGTCTTCAGTGCAAATCCATGTGATAAAATGAACTCAGTCAGTATTTACTCAGGGGGCTAAACACAAATGTAAGCCTCACTTTTCAGATGCCGATCTACAAAACATTTGAAAGACAAGCATCATTTTCCTCTCAGCAATTATCTTTGTCTGTCATATGAAATATGTTGATATTTGTGGTTACAACAAGGCAAAATGGGAATAGCATAAGGGGATTAAATACTTTTGGAAAGCACAATAGTTCACTGTTGTAAGAGTTCCTGGCATTTACATTTGCAAAAGTCTCCCAGGTATGTGACCTCTCGAGAACTGATGATTTCTTCAAATCCAGTAGAAGATTATCATAATGGCTGTTTTGTCATAACTCACTTAAGTGTTTAAAATTTTCTCTGATGGAGGGGAAAAAAGTGTCTGAATACCTCTGTGAATGCTAACTGAACATTACCCTAAATCCATCACAACTGTCAACCTAAATCCACCAAAACGTCTTAAAAACTGCAACATCTTTGGATTTGTTTTTTGTTTTTTTTTTTCCTCTTTTTTTTGGCTCTGCGCAGACATGTCTTCTTTTAATAGGTCAGTGAAGTAGGACAGTCTCTTAAAAACAGAGGGCAAGACGGGATAAATTTGGTGCAATGCTATTTCGGTGCCCAGTTGTTACCTGCATGAACTTCATTTTGCTTGTCATGGTTTGTTCGTCTTCATTCAAACGTCGTCTCAGGGAGGCAACTGCAGCGAGCAGCTGTAATTTTGCAGGACAGCACGGTGCGGATTGTGCATGAAATCGTGAATGTTACTCATGGTTATTGGAGGCGATGGAGGATGTGTGTGTGTGTACCAGGGGCCATCCCCGGGCTGACCCTTGCTCACCCCTTTTCTTACCCCACCTAAACATGTGTGCAGCTGTCTGCTGACATGTTGCTGTGTCCTTCGTACGTATTTCATGATTTATGTTGTGCGATCATCACAAATATGGTTATCATAGAACGAAAGCACAGAATGAGTGTTATGATTTAGCGTGTTTTCTTTTCGCTCTCACAAACACAACAGGCCAGTTTTACAATGTTATAACTTTTCTTATTTCCAGATTGACTTTAATTGTGCGTGATATTTGTGGTTGCATATTCTCCCTCCTCAGCTGGTGGATGTTTGCTAAATACTGCCTCAGGTGTTTTTGTAGCAGCAAAGCCAGAGTGAATATGAGCATGTTTATTAGTCCAAGGCGAAGTTGATGATGTCTCCAGTGACCACATCTGGAGGTCACCTGAGAGAGCTGTTGGCTCACTCCATTAAGAGGGGTTACTGGCTCAGCTCCTGTTTCTCCTCTCTCCCCCGTCTCATTTTGTAGCAAACCATGATGCTTAAACCAGAAATATGTTTTCTTTTTGTTACATTGCATTAACACTGAGGTTTTCTTTTTCTTCTTTTTATTCCATTTTAGTTGCTGCTCCAAAGATAAAACCAATCAAGAATCCCATCGTCGTTGATGAGGGAAACAAGCTTACAGTGAAGTGTGAGGCCACAGGAAAGCCTGCCCCAAAGTACAGATGGTTTAAAGATGGTAATGAGCTGACGGATAGTCGAAAAGTCAAGACCAAGCCCAACAAGTGAGTACAAAGAATCGTTTTCTCGTAAGCCAAACACTGTCAAGAATGTTGTGCATTGTCTACAAATGATCTTCTTGTAGTCGGCCACCATCTAGTGAAGAACTTAGACAATGAAAGAATCAATACAACAGCCCATAGACTGTGATATTTCACTTTTTACACCACAGTTTAATCTGCAGTAACCTTCATATTTTTCGTTCATAGCTTCTGTTTATACACCAGTGGTGTTGCACCACCACCTACGTCCATTTCCGATTAAAAAAACTTTCAGCTTCTATGTAAATAGAAATAAGTGTGACAACAGCGTTTGCAAAATAGTGTTCTCATAAATGGCTAAGAGGTTTTTGAGATTGGAGCGTTATTTTTAAAACACTCGTTGTTGTCTTTGCTCTTGGTTCCTCCTAGGCCAACCATTAGCTTGAATCCATTAGCTTTGCTTAGCCTCTCTTGGACTAGCCATTCACTTCAGACTCAGCCTCTTAGATAAGTCTTTAGATTCAGATAATTAGTTTGACCCCTTTTTGATTAGCTGTTAGCTTCATTCTTTAAAACTAACTAATCTGGATTTATACAAAATAAAGAACACCAGGCCAGTTATGCGCTAAAGGATGTTAGGACCTACTCCGAGGATTATGACTTAACCTCACTTCAACAATCCTGAACTATGTCTTTCAGACAACATTTTGCAGTTAGTTAAAGGCTGAGTAACTAGTTTAATTAGCTCGTACAAAGAAGTCTTACCAAGACTTAAATTAGTGTAGAGGCCATATAATGTTACTGTCGCCAGCATCTTTTTTTGTAATAAGCTTACATAACTAAGAGAAGCAGCTCAAAGCATTTAGCATAAAGATAAAGGAAGAAAGACAGCTTTTCATTGTGCTTAAATCCTGTAATTTCTCCTTTTTGACAAAGTGGCTAATGGTGAGCTGAAGTTAAACATACTCACTTTGAGGAGAAAATACCCAAAATAAGAGCTTACGTTGACAATATAATAGCAAAGTCTTTATTGATAGTAGAAATGTAAATAAGTTAAGCTGCAAAGGAACATGTTAGGTAACCTGGATGCCATACAGAAGCATCAGAAATTAGAAATGAGCGTGTGCCATGATCGCTCTTCGGCCTCTTTGTGTGTTCCCACTTGTTGTATTTCCATACCTTTTTTTTTTCTTTTCCTCCCTGCCCTGATTCCCCTGACTCAGCTGTGCAAGTGTTGTCACCCGCAGGAAATCCTCCAAAGTCCAGATCAGCAGAGCGAAACTGGAGGATTCTGGGAATTACACGTGTGTGGTGGAGAACACGCTGGGGAAGGACAACTCCACTGGCACCGTCAACGTACAAAGCAGTGAGTACCGACTCCCGAGCAACAGGCAGAGCAGCGCAGATGCGCTGGCGTTGTTGTTGTTGTTGTTGCGACTGTTCTCTTGCCAATTGAGAGATCTGACAGAGTCCTCTCAAACAGGCATGAAGGGATAGTAACAGGCATGGAGAGCAACTGTCCACACATGTGGTTTTGGCCTACTATTCAGAGGAAAGGCGCATTATAGTTGGCAGTGAGCAACAGTGAAATGTATCGGAAGGTTTGTCTGTTTCAAACAAGAACACCAACTAATTAAAATGGGAAGTTTCAAAAAGGAGTATGGGATAGAAGTTAATGGGATTGTTTGGTCGAGATTGATGTCTGTGAGTTACAGATTTTCGCAAAGCGCTGCAGCAGATGAAAGAGTTTTGATAACAGCTGCTTCCATTTGGTGAGGTGGTGAGTTTGCCTTTGGTCCAAGAAGTGTCGGGAAAGTTCAAGGCTGCTCTTGGTAGCTTTTATTTTTATGTGGATTGGCCCAAAACAAACATAAGAGTTGAAGGAGTCTCACCTATAGATCTTCATCTGCTTCTTATCAAGAAAGAACATGATGGGTATTGGATACAGACTGTTCAAAAAAGATGCTGCATTGAACTTTCTGCGCAAGATGAAAACGTATCTGTACATGTTCTGGGAAATGCACAGAATATCCACATTGCCTTAGAAAATATCCATATTTATTCATTTTATAACTACAGACTTTACTGCGTTTTAATGGGATTTTCTCTGACGTGCATAATTATGAAGTTAAAACAAAATAGTCAAATCTAAAATATGTGGTAAACAATTTCATTCAGACTTGTTTACTTTGTTACCACTGAAGAATTCCCATGCAACAAATTGCGCATGCAATCAAGCTTTTGGACGCCTTCCGACTGTGGTTTTATGTCGGTGTAAATAAATTTTCTCTGAAGGGATAAGTGGTTTGTTAGAAAACATTAGTGAAGATCAAGTAACACAAGATGGGTCAGAAAGAAATTTGTAGTTTGGGTAAAGCCATGTAGAAGACACAGCAAACATCTGGAAGAAGGTGTCGTCTAAAACTGAACTTTTTGACCTACAGGCATGGTTATGTATTACATATTGTTGATCTATTACATAAAATCCCAGTATTACACATCCAAGTCTTTGGCTGACTTTGGTTGACATCCCACACACCTAGAGATATAGCTGCTGAAAAAAAGATGTAAAGTGACCGGGGGCTCTTGAGTTACACTTAGTGTCCTTGTAATCACTTTCAGGCTCAATATTCACTCCCCCTTCTTTCTTTACATTAGTCAAGGCCACCGTTTTAGAGCTTTTGTTTAGCGTTTGCAGTCTTATGCTTGAGCTGCATTATTAGAGTATAGCTGCTCTTCTCAGAGAAAGAAAAGCGCCCATTGTGTTTGGGAAAAACAGAGAAGGCTTGATATCCAGCAAACAATTTTTGCAGAAAAGAAGCCATCCATCTTGTGTTTTTAAATTGACCGCAGATTGCCTCTTTTATTTCTCTGACATCTAAAAAGCTTTAGCTGAGTTTTATGAGCGGATCATGTGACTCCTACTTTATGCGTACAGTGCGACACTCGGCTTTGTCCAGACACGGTGTCTTATTTCTCTTTCCCCAAATCAATGCAATATTTATGCATCCTTCTAAGACATACTGTGCTGACATTTATTAAATCTTAATGTCATACAGGTAAGTAACTGCACAACAACCATGTTTATTGGCAATTAAAACAAAATGGGTTGGATCATGCTCTGAAGCCTCAGAGGTTGGAGGATCCCTGGTGGCAGCACCTGCTTGTCTTCATATTGAGTGAAAGCTCAAGAGCATGTGATTGGTGGCCCATGAAACTCTATATATGATGACCTTAGCAGGCTGAAATCCTGGCGATGCAGAAATATCACAGAAAATCTAAAATTACAAAGCAGTGAGCATGTGGGCTTATTCCCACAGTAGCCATAATGGAGAAAACATGACAGAGCAGCATTATGCTGTGTTTTCACTTGCAGTGCAGACGATTTAAAACAAGTCGAACAGGATATCCTTACGTGTAGCGCAATGTATGATAAACAAGAGCTGGCAACTGGTAGAGCAGACGCCAAAACAGAGAAAAAAAATATATTTCATCTTTCTTGTTCACCATCTACAGCATATCTTTGTGTGAAAGCATCCCTGTGCTTTTCCATCTGTCAGCATGGACGTCGCTCAACGGCGGCAGAGCTGTCCTTCCTGTAGTGCGCCCGAGATCACTGGTTGTATGTCACGGTTTGGTTTGTTTGTGTACGTGTGGATGTGTCGGTTCACCGTTCCTTAAAAACATCCCATTGTACTCCAACAACACGCCCACTTCTGTCATGCTTCAGGGAAGAAGGCAAGACGGGGCGAATCGGGGGAGACATGTCTATAGGCAGGTCTGAAGACTTTGCTGAGATGTACGTTAATTATCCATAACATTATAACTACCCAGCAAATATTAAGACAGGCTCGCTTTTTGACTTTTAAGCATCACTGACTCGATGAGACAAGGACTCCATTAATCCTCTGAAGCTTTGTATTCGTCTCCAGCTCCCGTTTAGCCCGATTTCCTTAAATTGGAGTAAATCCAGCGTAGCCTAATGAAATCAGAAGTTATCTCATTGATAAATTAGATAACTTCAATTTGTGTATAGTAGTGAACAAATGCCATCAAGAAGACAAAGGAATGCAGCAAACTGATTAGTGATAATGTTCTGGTAGATGAATAAACAGTAGCCCAAGGTGTCGAGTCGACCGTATTCATGCCTATTAGTGGCCCAGTCAAGGTCTGCATTTAAATCCCACTGAGAATCTGTGCAAAAAATTACAATGTACAACAACAGGACTCTCCATTCAAAGTAATTTCTGTTTCTAGATGTATGAAACAGGTGGAGACGTACCTAAATGAAATGCAGCTACACATGCAGCGATATTACAAGGCTTTGACTTGGGGAGGTGAATACAAATGGACAACACTTTAAACCTTGCATCACCTAAGTGATCTACTTTGTGTTAGTCTGTCACATAAAATCTTGTTAAAACGCACTGACATTTCTGGTTGTAATATGAGATACTTAAGTACGTTTGTATGGCACTGTAGCATGAACTTTTTCAGTACTTCATTTACATTAGCTATGCTACTGAGTACAACAACGTGGGCCAATGGAGGCTTTGTTCAGCCTGTTGCCAGCTTTCATTTCTTGAATAAAAATCTTCTTCTTTCGATGGCTTTAGGTAAGCCCAGGCCTTCGCAGGCCGGAAACATCCCACAACAGCTGCAGATGTTGAGATGCTATGACTCAGCTCTTTAGGCATCAAATTTTGGCTGTTGCAAAAGTCTCCCCTGTAATCCTTAGCCATTTTTTTTTTCTGCTTTCAGCATATCATCTTCACGGACAAAATGTCCACAATGTGCCTAAACATATCTGTGGTTCTACTGTAACAAAACATTTCTTTTTCACTGTCTGCTTTCACAACGTTGTGGCTAAATATTGTATTTCTTCAAAAGAGGAATGTCGCTGCGATTACAACATGTGGTTGCGAGGCTTGGGGCAGTTGTTTAGGGAAAATGACACATTGTCGTTAAAGCAAATTTGATCAAAGAAAGGTCTGTTGGAAGCTAAAAGCATGGATTTATTAAAGACGACATGTAATTGATTAAGGGAGTTTCTTTCCATCCTGTTGGGTCAGGAGAGAACCGGCTGTTGTGTTAAAGGGCTGCAGTGGAGCGCGCTTTCCTGCTGCAGTATGTTGCCAAAGCAGCATGTAGCTGCAGTATTATCTGTGTATGTGTGCCTTCAAGTGAGGGAGAGCGAAAGGAGGGAGGGGGGTGCAGATGTAGATGGACAGGGGGAGCAAAAGAAGAAGAAGAAGAACAGAGCGTGGATAAAGGGAGGGGGAAAACATGTAAAACGAGGGAATGCATGACAGAAAACAGACAAAGCTATTAGTAAGAGCAAGAGAGATATTTATTACTTGTGGAAGGAGAATAGCAGAGCAAGAAAAAAAAAGGGTGAAGAGGAGGAAGATGTGTTACAGTGCGGTTAGCGGTTGCAAGATTTTCTTTCTGCTGTATCTGATGTCTGCATTAGGGTGCAACAGTGTACCTCTTTTCAGAGTGTGATGTGTGTTTTAGCCAAACCTGAGCAAAAAGAAAATGTTAAAAATCTCCTTTGTTTTTTTTTGTTTTTTTTTTCAATAAAAAAATAAATAAATAAAGAGAGAGAGATCACAGATCAATTTTAAAGCAGCTTGGTGCAGCAGCACCAGTTCGACTCGCAGCGTTACCTACAGTGTAGCACATGGCTGTGCCTGCATGCTGCCTGACACCAGCACTCAGCTCCACCACATGGCGAATTCAGGCCACCACATCCTACTTCTGCAGAATGCACAGACTTCCTCAGACTAGCATTTGTGTGCGTTTTCACTTCCATATTTGATAGTTATTATAGAAATATATGTCCATAGATTTTTTGCAAAGGTATTAGGCGGTAAAACAATACGCGTCTGGCACGGTGAACATGGCAAAAACATTTTTATCAGCGTGTCTGAGTAGCTCTGAAGGGTGATGACATCTCAGTTGCCTTAAAAAAAAATTCCCAAAAGTGAAAGTGATAGTTGGATTTGGTGCAGAAGCTTCTAACTAAAAAAAAACATATAAGACGTTTTCACTGATACAACACTTTACAGCTGGCCACTGTAACAATATTTGTGCAGCAAGACAAATGTAACCAAGTCTGCCTCGGACAAGAAAAACATGCCAGTTTTCCTCAGAGCGAACCCCATCTCAGCATTTGAAGGCATGCAGTATGCAGTGGCTTCATGCCAGCGGATGGAGTTTGCCAATAATATTGATTGATTGGACTTGTGTGGGGATTTTGCTCATGCCTCTCTGTTGAAAGAGAGGAAGAGAAACATACAGTGATTAAGTGCCAGTTACTGAATATTTTACACAGATGGCTGAGATAAGGGTTTGAGTTTCTTTCTTTTTTTGTGTGCGTGTTTCATATTTAAAGGTACATTTATTCCGGATTTTCCCCAGTGGGCGGTCCACTGTGTTTTTGTATTAAAACATGTTAAGTTGACATTAAATGTAAAATGTGAATTGGTAATTATACGTTGCTGGAAGTCATTGTTGACTCCCAGTAGGCTAGTGGATCTAATACTGTTCACATTTGTAACAGACCCACTGCATATGTGAACTAAGTAGCTGATTTAGGCCCCCCAGACCTTCAGGGGCCCCACAAGTGCTAACATTTTAACTCAAACCACATATATAGAATTTTAACATTTGTTTACTGAGAATGTCAACACTGTTAAATTTAATCTAATGATTTCAGCATAGATGAATTAAAAGAATTTAAATTTAAGATCTCACAAAATATCTTTGTGAAAGTGTAAAGAATGAATATTTTTGTAGTTAGATTAATTGTTGTTAAACTCACAGCATTGGTGAAAGCCTAATGCTGCGAGTTTAGTCTTTGAGTTTGAGCTCTGTTTGTTCACTAATTCATCTCAGTAAGTTACAATTATCACTGATTGCTTTTAAACTTGGCCAAAGCAAAGACGCATGCAATCTGGGGTCACTGGTCTATAAAATAAGCTATTTTAAGCAATTATTCTTTTTTTTTTTCTTTTTCATAAAAACCAGCGATGCTTAGCCTGGCAGGGCCAAGTTCAGCCTGGTGACCCGCCAGGTTTATAATACATTGGATGAAACCTTGTTTATTCATTTGAAATGAGGTCCCTTATTATTATCAGTAGTTCCCTACCAGTAGTTTAGATGTCGTGTTTTAGTGAGTTTGTAGAAAATTGAACACATCCTCTAAGAGGTAGAAGACTAACAGCAAGTAAAATAAACTGTTATTTTAAAGTAGGAAGTTTATTTTCTATCTACTAAAGGTCTTTGATGTTATTTTTCAAATTGCTATTTGTTGCGATCCCAAACAGTAGGACTAAATAATCTTTGAGAGGTGTAATAGTACACTTTTACAGTTTGATATTGGTTCAAATTTTCTTTTCTCCAGTTGTGATTTTAAGGATTTTGCAAAAAGGAAGAAATTTGTTCTTTCACTCAAGGTCGCAAGGACACATTTCTTTCATATTTCACAAGAACTCACATTCAGAGACCCGGGGAAGTCCTCAAAAGTCCCTCCCACTGCAAAATGTGTCAGTCTAGTTACCACACCAACTTTAAACTTCTAACTAAATGTGATACTCAAATGTTGGGGAAGTGTAGATTTTTGAAAGTGTAGCAATACATCTCTTGAATAGGTAGCATTTTAGTTTGAAATCTTTGAACTACTGAAACAAGACAAAACTCAGGTCTGACAACCTTTCAACATTTAAGCTCTCTAAAGATTGAATCGCTTTTCTTTAAAGTTTCTTTCATTAAACCGTGAAACACCAGATGCTGTTGTCAGAGTACATTAGAAATTTCCTTTCAGGTAAATGGAACGTTGTTTGTCCTCTCCAGACATCTCAGTAACAATTGCTGCCATTTAGCAAGTGCTGGCTTAAACTTCATCCACGACCCCCAGTGTAGACGCCCGGGGACCATTTGTTGTCCATGTGGTCTGACCTCTACCCTGTAATCAGTCTGGCATGGTGAGACCTGCTGGCCCTCTGCAGCGCGGTGTAGTATATCATCAACTGTTTTCTACAGGGCCAGCTTTGAGAGGCAGCAGCAGTCAGAGTTTGCTTGTTTCCACGTGGCTTCAGATTAAGGCCTCCATTTATCCTGCAGGCCGCCGTGTTGTGATAAGCGCTTGCGAGGCAGCCATGTGTCTGCAGGCTGCAGGTCACATCCTTGGGGGGTGCTGCACACAGCTCCACAGAGAGGCTGTGTGAGCGTCCAGGAATGTGTTGATGGAAATCACAGCTGAACATATGATTGCTCCAACCTCAGTAGTCATGCTGAGGCCCACTAGAAACAATTTGCACGCACCGGGACCCTCCTCTTTACCCCCAGTCACATACACACATAGATGTGCACATGTATGTTTTCCCTCTGCGTCCTGAAGTAATGATTAACTAATTCACAATGTCTTAATAGTTTTACGGTTGAGTGGAAGGAAGCTCTTTAGCGTCTTTTCCACGCCGCAGTTTGGTTTATTTGGCAAGCTCACTGTGTCATATAGCGTCACACGTCAGTAATATTTGAACTTTATTCGCGGGTTTATTGTTGAGATTCTGGAATGTTTTTGTGTAACATGATTAAAACCAAATACAGGAATAACTTTTGTCATCAAGCAAAACCAAAGCTGAATTTTTTTCCTGTTTTCTTCCAGTAAATCTGAAGATCTGTTTTACGTAAGCGAAACTGTAAGCACTTTGACTAGGATAAACAACAACTTCCTTCGTACCTACTATGTCACCCTTTAGCCTGCGTGCGTAAAACGAAACTTACTCACTTGTACCACGCAAACAACAAGATAAACTCGACTCCAGTGACGCTAAAGGATGTTAGTTGTGGCCTTGTCGTAAGCCAGTCAATTGTATTGATCGCTGTGTGTAAGAAGAAGAAGAAGAAGCAGCAGCAGCAGCAGCTGGACCGCCTATATTTAAGAAGAGCAGCTCTTTGCATCTGCCAAATGATTTGTATTTACAGCCCACCAGAGGACACCTCGTCAGGCTCTGTGGACGAAGCTGCCGTGCTATTAGTCATACCCACTTTTTCCAAATAATCCTAACTCTTGAGTTCTGGATAAGAATTCCTGTTTGTGCCAGAATCCTAGGTCTTTTTCAGTTTTAGTCTATGCACAGAGGCAGAATCCGGTCCAGGAGAGATGTTGTAGTCTAACCGACAACATTGCAACAAAAAGATTGTTTTTACATGGGTCACTTTACCTTTAGAATCCTCCTGATTATCCTTACTTTGTTGAATAAATAGAAATGAATGGAACTGATCATAATCTGAGCATTTAGGACTAAAAATAACAAACGTCCAAAAGAACTTTTTTTTTACCATATTTAGTTTTCTGTGATTACCAAAGCAAGCTGCGTCAAAGATATCGTCCCTAGCATCAGCTGACTGGCCGAGGGTGTTTTGTTTCCGATAGAGTCATGACAGTTTGCACTTATCAGAGTTCAAGCCCTTTTTTTTTTGTTCCCTCTCTCGAGATTCTCAAATCCAGCCGTTTCACCCACGCCGGCGTTTGTTTTTGTTTACCGTTTGGACCTTTCTGGAAATCTGGGCAGTTTCCAGAAGTGTGGGAGGATCGAGAGTAAGTGGAAAAATTTATGTTTTGAGCAGATGAACACCTCCAGTATTATAAGTACCAATCATGCACTGGAGCAACATCGCCGAGCTGGCAGGCTACAGATTTAAACTAAGGTGACTTGATATTAAACCTCAACCTTAAAAAAAATGCAAAGTCTTCAGAACTTCTCATACACATTAAACTTTTTCAATTTTTTTCACATTATGTCAAACTAATGCATTTTAGTGTGATTTTCTGTGACTGGGCAGCAAAGGCAGCGAAGACTGCGAAGTGAAAGAAAAATGTTTTTGAGTTTCTTTCTCTTTTTACAAATAAAGATCAAAAATAACACACTGTTTTATGTTTATGTACTCATCTGCCTCTACTCTAAATATTTCAAGCAAAACCCAGCACAACTGTTTACTTTCATAAGTTATCCAAAAGTGGCAGAAAGCTAAAAGTTCACATCATCCTCATGGGGAAACATGGTGGTAGAAGGGTCACAATATAAAAGTGCTTTCTCTTCCTACTGTGTATAATGTTCCTTCTAGCTTAAGTGGAACACAATAGATAGACCTGCAACATAACCCAATAAAAACACAAACACAGGAGTTCAAAAACTCTGAATTGGGTTAAACCTCCTTCAAGGAATTGAAATATTTTCCATTTTTGTGCTTCTTCTTTGATGCTTTCCAGTTTACTCTGAGAAACAAATAGTAATGTTTGACTAATAAAACATAATTAAGCGCTTTAATGTGGCGTGTCCTCCTTCTGGTAGTAGCCTTTTATATGCTGCATAAGCTAAAGAAGCATAATTGGACAAATAGAATAAAGCGGCTTCCAAATGTCTCCCTGAAACTTTTGTTTTCTCTCTCAGCTTAGTCTCATCCGGTCATTTTGCCGTTCTAATGTTATAAATAATCAAAGCACGTCTCATTTCAGAAGATATCCAGTAATCTCTGTGTGTTATTTGGGTCAGTTAAGCCATCAGTTTGAATGGATGAGGATACGGCTATGAATGCAGGAGGAAGCAGCTGTTACACTTGAAAAGCTGAGTGATGTGAGCAGGAGGTGACACAAGGTTTTCGCTGTGTGCAGGGGCTTTGTTAACCCTTCCAGTACTCCTGGACAGAATGTATCAGGGCCTTAATTTGATAGCATAATAAAAAAAATCCCTCTCAGCCCCCTCTCAGCTGTCCTGGTGGTCTTCTCGCTGCTGGTGACCCCAGCTGCGGCTGGCTGTGCTCTGGGTCCTGTTTTAACTTGCCAAATAACTAACAAACACAGCCGTGTTTGTTACTGTTTTCAAAGAGGAGAATTATGGCCTAAAATGTTTCGTTGCATCATAAAGGCTTGTTTGTACTGAGGCCGTAATAATTCGCAGTTGCTTGGATGTTTTGTGAACAGAGCAAGAACATTGAAAAGGGGCTTGCCAGAAAACTATTGTTCACTCACATCAAACAAAATCGAGGCTCCTCCTGTTACCTTGCATTTTTCAGAACGGGGCCGTGACTAATTCTAGGTGTCTTTGTGCTTTTTAACGTTTTCCTTGTGCGCCAGGGGAACATATACTTACCATTCCATTGCTTAAAGCTCAGCAGTTCAGTGTTGTAGTTGAGTTGCCACAGATGTCTGTTATCCTAAACCTCCCATTAATCCATCACGCCGTTTCCGTTGGTGATTTGGCACCTGTACTCATCGTCACATCATGTTTGTGAGGGTGAGCAGGATTTTGTATGACTAGTGGGTACCTGTAAGTTTACGCCATCCACGTTTAAGTGTTAAGGCACCACTTGTGGATGAAACTGTGATACACTCACGGTGAAGTCGACGTGTAGTACACAGAGGCCCGAAAGCCTAACAAATACCCTTGCTACATGGCCTGTTTTTAGGGTGTAAGACAAGTGTGGGTGGTGTGTGTATGCTAGTGTGTTTATAGGCATAAGAGGGCTGTACTCACACACTCGCGCGCGCACACACACATGCACACGCGTAGATGGAAATACACATAGGCTATGTACAAATAGGCTGAGTGCTTTTTGGCTTTCGGGGAATAGCAGTGGGAAAATCTTTGGTCTGAACAGCTGGCCATTACAATAACTGTGAGTATGAGACCCAAATTTGGAGTAGGGGTTAAAGGGTTTCCTTTTAGCTCACTAAATCTACTTCTCCTCAGTGAAAAGAGCATCTCGCAAATAAACTGGCATTCCCCATTTATAATTAACTCCAAAATTACTGAAAGTTGATATCCGGATTTAAAGTGAAGTTTTAATGTTATCGACATATTTACAGGCTACTGACAGGAGGTAATATTTTCGAGCGACCCAGCTAGACCCACCACAGACAACTCGTGAAAATACTAACAGTTTCATTGCTGCAACCCCAATAAAGCTCTGGTGTTTGATTTTTGGCAAGTGTGTAAATATTTTTGACAAGCCTTTTTTTTTTAAAATAAATGCAATAAAAGTTTTAATTAAAAATCGAAATTCATTTTACATTTTTATAGTCTTTACAGAGATGTCAGAAATCTGCTTATAGGTTGAGACATTTTGTCATTTTGTCCTCATCATCAAGGCTTCTCTTTAGCAACACATTACCTCGTATGAGCAAGAAGACTGAATACTGAAAAATGAGTTGACCAAAGCTGCAGTGTGTAATTTTATTTTGACCAGTGCGTAGCTCCAACAAAAGTGTCCACTTCGCCTGTTACTTTTTACTTGAGTCACCTTCAGTTAACCTTGCTTAAGACTTAAAACGAAAAGTGTGGAGGCAAAAACATCCTCATCTTGCTGAGTGACACATTGTATTCTACACATGCTGAAGGAATTTCCACACAACTTCCCATTTGGCCTTTAAGTTCAAATGTGTCACCTTATGGCCGCAAATCTACTTTGTTGACATAACTATCAGAAGCTCTGCCTGTCGGGGGGCTTTGACCAAAGATGTTGGCAAATTTCGAGGATGGGCCTCGAGGTCAGTGGTCAGTCTAGATTTTACCTTTCCACATCGGTGAGTTAGTGTTTCAAATCTTTCCCAAAAGATTTCAAACACACTTCTTAGACTTCTTGCTCGGAAGATTTATTTCTCAACCAAAAAAAGATTCAAGGCTGTATTTTTTTTTCTTTTTTATATATTATTGTTTTTATATTTCAATATTTAACATGTGGCAAATATTTTGAACAACAGAAAAGACCAAGCAGAGAGCAAACCTGCCTGGAACTGAGCTGCAGAAAACACAGTTTGGCCATTAGTTGCCTATTTCACTCAAACTGGTGTCCGACAGCGCCCGGCCACGCTTGTGTGTGTGTGTGTGTCGTGCCATTTCCCGCCCTGCCAAAGACTCACTTTGCTTCCTTGCAGTGCCTGAACAGCTGTTGTGCAATCACACACTGGGTTGCTCTTTGATTTCACTTCAGCGCTAAGACGATTGAGGCAGACAAGACCAGGCATATCAGCTATGTGACTGAAAAATGGCAATAGGAGACAAGAATATAAAAGAAGACGCACTGGTTGTGGTGGTCTTACTGACGAGTGGGTGGTAGATTAATGTTGCGGGCAGGCTCCATTTTGTTCATTTTCTAAACATTCCTGTTTTCATTTCAGAGGCGTTTGAATTGTGGATAATTTTCTATTGGAAAGAAGCTTTGAAGGAACTCTTATTCATAAAGGTTTTTTCCTTTTTTTTTCTTTTTCGTGCATCACACCGAGAGTAAATAGTAATTTAATTCCTCTGGTTATTTGACATGAAATCTCCCTCGCTTGAAGGCACAGATGCTGGATGCAGCTATTGATTGGGTGTGGTTTAAGTTACTCTACGTTCGCTATTTGGTTTTTGTTAGTTTTGGCACGCTTTGATATTTTCCTTCTGATCGTGTCAACACACCATCTTTTCTCTTCCGTCGTCTTCCAAGCATTCAGTCTGTATCTTGCGCTTTCTTTTAAACTACCTTTTTATTTGTTACTGTTTTTTTTATTATTAATCTTACTTTGGCGACAGCTTTATCTCGGTCTCGGCTTCTGTCAACATTAGTTGTAATTCCGAATCTGGAAATAAAAACATGTTTTATGCGTCAGCGTTCATATTGCCACATAAAAATGTCAGTGCTCGCTAATATCTAAAGCACAAAGAGCCTTCATGTAACTTCTGCTTCATCTTTTGCTTTGTTTCATGTTTAATTTGTGTTGAGCTGGATAAACGGAGTCATTTTTTTCCCCCCTTTCTTTCATGCACTTTGTTTAAACCGCAGAACTTAAGCCCACAAACTTACATCTAAAACTCTGCACATCCTCTGCAACCACATCAGACCCAGCTGTCAGCGACTTTATATTCAACCAAAGGCACACTTCCCACTTTGGTCTTTTGTGCTGCCAACTTATCAGGTCCACTGTATTAAGCCCATTTAGAGAAGACAGCCTTTGCGCAATAGCATAAAAGAACTTGCAGCATGCAAAAGTGCAGCAAGAATGCTTGCAGCTTGAACTGAACCTAAGTTGAAAGATCCTGGTCCGAGCTGTAACAGGAGACATGTCAGACATTCTCTGCCAAGAAGTAAGGAGGTGAAGGGAGGTGAAGGGTGTGCGAGTCTGAAGGGAGGGGACAATCTGATTTTTTATTTATTTTTTTCCCGGTTCATAAAAGTGAGTTGTGGAAAAGCATGTACGGGTGACAGAGATTACAGGTACCATCACCCTCTTTATTTATATGATTAATATCCTGTACTTGTGACATTTATAACGTTCTTCTGTCTGGTTTTCACAGCCCAACAAGGACTTTTGTTTTTTTGTTTTAATTGTGATGGAGATTTACTGGATCTCGCATCTATGTGTTTTTGCAGCACGAAGCCGAATGTCTTGAATGAAGGCCTGTGGACTGTTTCTCTTGCGACTGTGATTTACTCCTGAATCAGAGACATGATTTATATGTTTTATCTTGACAACATTGCTTTTAGGAGCAAAAGTAAAAAAAAAAAGCCTTAACAAAGTCCAGATGGATGCTGGTCCAGCAGTGTTTAAATAACCGCCTTGACGTTCGCCCTACGCAGATTCAGATTCTGTCTCATGCTTTGAGATGCGTTTCTGTTCAACGGCGCGCCACAGAAGTAAAACAGATTAAGCAAAGCTGAAGAAAATTATCAACATTTGTCATGAATTAGCAGAACATGTGTATAGCTTTGCACCGTAGTCGGGCCAAACTGAAAACTGATTTCATTACACAATTCTGGATAAATGGGCTGGACTGTGAGGTGCAGTTCAGGGCTATGATTCGGTGCAAGCAGTTTTCTGTTTGCTGCATATGCAGAGGGTGCCTCAGGAGAAGGAAGAAGAAAAGAAAAAAAAAAGAAACGTGCAAAAGGGACCTCTCTTTTCACTTTTACGATTTTCCTAGAATCCTTTGGAGAGCGTGGAGAGACAGGCATGTTTATGAAGGTTTCCAGATGGTCCGGCTTGCACCCCCAGCTTTTCCTTTTCAGTTCTTGGGCCATGAAGGATTAATCAAAGTCAGTGGCAAAAGCTGATGCCTAAACACTGTGGCTTTCACTAACCCAGGAGGAAACCTCTTCTCAGCTCTCTTCACATTCAAACCCCCGGGCTATACTGCTTTGGAAAACTGAGACGCGAGGTTAAGAAACCAAGCAAACTTATCAAAACCTTGGCTACATGAGTGCATATAAACAACACAGGGGAAAAAAATCCTCTTACTTCAACCCTCATCAACCCAGCAGCCAATCTCCTATTTAGGGTAAAAGGGAATTGTCCCCAACGTTCGGCCAAGAATTAATGAACTTGCCTAAACTCTGGTCTCCTTGGCTTTCGAAGGTGCCTAAAGCGCAATATATGGAATGCAGCTGAACTATTTACTCTCCAAAACACAGATCGTTAAGAAAGTAGGAAGTTTAGATGCCAATGATTCAATGTGACTAGTTTCTACATCGTTGGGAGCTACATATAAAATAGTTGGATGTGAGAGGAAGCAACGTTAAAAGGGTGCATTTCCCTTCAGTTACTTGGGTTGGGATCTGACAGACAAGTTGAAGGTTTCAGAGGAAGTTCATTTTAAAACCTCAGAACTAAACCTCATAAAAAATACTTTTAAAAAAAATAAGGGTTCAGAGTCATTTCTAAAGCAGTATTGTTTAATGTTCTTACTAGGCCACTTAAACAGTTCATCGCTATTGAGAACTAAAGGAACGCACGACTCAACAGAGCATTGGCTCTGCATTAGTCTGGATATTTTCGGAGGAAAACTTTACATTTTTTTTAAAGAATACATTTAACTCATAATCACCCAAATTCATCTCTAAGTGACTCAATAAAGCTGTGACTTTGCATTACATTTGAACTATTTATTTGTATAAATAGATTACGCGGATAACCATACCTGATACAGTTGTATGAAAATAGTGGAGTCAATCTGTAAGTTTAAAAAAAAATAATAAAAAATAAATTTTTGTAGGTGGCTCACTTTTTCTATATTAAAAATGGATCTAAACTGGGTGAACTTCAAACACCAGAAATAAATATGCACCTGATTTACCAAACACATTAAAAGTTGTATATTTTAGAATAAAACTTTCACTGCATTATGAGAAAATAATGTAAAGAATATCAAACCCACCATCGAGAATCGAGTGCTATTTATTAGCAGTGGCTGAATGAAAAGAATAAAGGAATGCAATGAGACTAAAGGTGTTGTAAGTAAAATATGTGCTTTCGCTGTGATTATTTTCATTTGCTTCATGTTCAGACATTATTTTGAGAAAGATTTAACCCACTTAAACCTAATCTTCCTCTCGAGACAAACACTCGTCTGATGTAAAACTGATGTGACTGAACGCAATTAAAGAAATCCAAACACACACACAAAAAAGAATAGCTACTCAACATTACAAACCCACACTGCGTCTATCTCGCAGGTTATGAATGTGTACGTAAGCCGAGTTTACGAAGCGTGAAAAATTAACCTCTTCTTTAAGCTGTGAACTGAACCATCACAACATATTGAAAATAAGTGAGCCGGTATAATACTTGAAAATGTGTTTCCACACACTTACTGCCGGGAAATTTGTAGAAAAACAAAACAAAAAAAAAAGTATGAATGAGCAACAGAGGAAAACAATATCTGTTATAATCACAGAAAAGAAATGCGCCGGCAGACCGGATGAATGTGCTGTGTTGTCAGAGTTTGCAACAACTCTGAAGGAATATTCAGTCTGTGAAGAAAATCTGGTGAAAATGTTCTGTCAAGTCACTGATTTAAGCGATTGTGTACGTTTTGCTGCATCACATTTACACGAGAGATGCTCTGGCGATGTGTCAATGTTAATCTCTAAACAATTCGATAAATACTTAGGCTTTATCGTGACGTTTAATCTCGAGCTAATATGTTGTTGAGCCTGAACAAACATCAGCACAAACAAATTAGAGCAGAAACACAAAGGGATGGTGTATAGGAAGACATGTGAGAAATCAGCAGCCTCATCTGTAGCATTCCTGCAGTCAGGTCTCACTAGGTCACTGATTAGTAGTAAGAAACTTTTTTTTTTTTTGTCTAAAGGGAATAAGAAAAACTGAAATGCTCAAACATATCCAAACTTTTTTTCTTTGATAAAGAGGGAAACTTGAGACTTTTTTTTTTTAACACTCTTATTTTGATTTTTATCGTTAGCCTAATTGTGAGCTTTCCAAGTGATTTAACTGTATAGGCTGCGAACAAATGTTGTAGTTCTTGTAATCTTATCATATTTTGTGGTGGTGTGACAAAAGAAAATGCGTCAAAAAAGAGAAAAAAAAAGGCAGTTAGGGAGAAAAACAGCTTTGTTTATGACATGCAATACAGACAAATTGCAAAACATTAGTACCAGAGATGATTTTATTCCAAACATGTGCCCCCTTTTCAGTTGTGGTTGGATGAGACATGCTGGGTTGCATAACAATAAAAAAAAAAATAAAAAAAAAGACCTTCATTTAATTAGGTAAGAGCCAGCAAATCGATCCGTTTATTTTTGCAGCTTGTTGCAAAATGTCGAAGCGAGTTATGGTATTTATACGTGTTTGTAGCCTGATAAAATCTCCTGCAGATGTGCAACTTGCACTGAAAAGTTTCCAGAGGATACTTAATGTGTATTAAGTTTTCCGAACTAAGTGGACGGACTTTTTTTTGAGCTTTCATCAGTGCTTCTGCAATCCACAGTGACAAAGCACTAAGGAGAATTTCTATCTGTGCATTAAATCCTTGCATAGATGCATCACTGAACCCTTAGATCTTTTACTGTCCAACGTGGTTCTTTTATTTCATGGTTATTTTCACAGAATTTCATATTTAGATATCTCTTAGTGCATGTGAGAAATACGCCTTTATTTTCGTCAAGCATCAGTTTTAAAGTTGTGCAAAAGTGGAGGGAGAAAAGAAAAAATGGATTTTTTTCCTGTGTAATCCCATAAACATTACATATAATAACATTAATTTTTATCGTTGCATTTAGTGAAAATGTGTACATACACCACTGAGAGGGCTGAAAAAATGTACAATATCCTAATTTTCATACACCTGTTGTTTCTATTTACACCTTTCACACACGTCGATCTATAATTATTTGTTAAAAGTCATAATTGATCAAATCAAGACTAACCACTGTCCTCATCTTCCAGTCATCAGCAGTTGTCTCACCAAAAGGCTCGTTAAGCTTGAATTTGACCTCGGTAGCTTTGAAGGCGCTCTGAGACTTCATACAGATCATCGACTCTCATTTATGCATTTATGAAAATATTGTTCGTAGAAAAGCTATTTCAACAGTTTAAGCCAAATGCATGAATAAGCTTGATATGTAACCCCCACAGAAGTAGACACTGTCTCATTAATTGCAAAATCATACTTACAAATAGGTATTGTAGCAAACTTAAGTACAGAAAGAAATTGTGTAGCAAAATTTTTTTTTTTGGGGGGGGGGGAGTTCTTGAATTGTCTAGGAAGGACTGCGTTTAGTTTT
>NW_006799942.1:5597356-5684491 GCF_000485575.1 Poecilia formosa | reverse complement strand
ATATATATATATATATATATATATATATATACACATTGTCTTATATCAATAAAGGATTGTTGCATGTCAGTCAAAAATCTTGCCACGTTTGAGTGGAATAAGTTCAATAAAGGATCACTGCACCAAACACGGCTGCTGTTATTTTACAGAAAATAATAGGGGTGATGTTTATTCATCTGTGACCAAAGCAAGCTTGGCTGCTTTACCCACCCTCATCACATTTTAAAGTAAAACTTTCCCCATACTTTTAGCAGCTGATCTATTTTCCAAGAATTGTTATTCACTAAAAAATAATAGACTTCAGCAGTTAAAATATTGCTACAAAAAAAGAAAAATCACAAACTACATACACGAATGAATTGCAGAATATTTGAATTATAATACATTATAGTGTTATAATGTACTATCTTGTCATTCTCATTATATTATAGCAGTACAAGTATAACAAACTCAACTAGTAATTGTTTTGGCAGACTGCTTGAGTAGATCCCACAGTCAGTTATAATCAGATGTAAGTTTCATTTTCCAAGCAAACAGTTTCCCTCTTTCTTGTAATCAACAAAAGCAGTATGGTACGCCTCTGTCAGGCAGCTGACTGGCAGTGTGCAGCATTATGACGGGAAGGAGCAACTCTCGAAGCGACTTCGAAACTTTATGAAAACTTTGTAACTCCCTCTCTCCCCGTGCTCTGCCCCATCCCAACATCAACAGCTGCTGCTCTGTTTAATGATTCACCCAGCTTGTTTTGCTGTCTTTCCACTAACACATTTTAGAGCCAAACCCCTAGGAAAGCTTTCCAAATTTAGCATTGGAGGGTGCGTGCAGTCCTTCGAGGTGTCTCAGTCCTTACCTGATCTTTTTATCAGGAGTTTTACCTGGCAGGACGCAAACCGAACGAGTCAGGTGAAAGTGAAGCTAGCTCCAATCTGCTGCCGAAGCTGAAAGTGTTTTCCCATGGAAGTGGCAGCGGATAATGCCGAGGGGTGTGCTGGTATGAAAATATTATTGTGTTTTGTTAAACCCTGGAATATGGGTGACAGTGAAGCTTAGGAGTTTAGACATGTAATCCAGTTGCAGCTGAGATGTTGGCCATGAACCACACATTAACTAATCTAATCAGATCAAACCTGCCGTAAACGTATACCTTGGTTTATTATTTGGGTGGATGTTTATTGGAGTTAAACCTGAGATTCTTTGAGTGTGGCCTGCTCTGCATTTTGAGAGTTGAGCAGAGACAACCTTACTGCTTTGCAAGGCAGTTGTACTTTTTTAATTTTCTTTTTTACAAAAGTTCTGTGTTTTCTGACTAGAAACAAGAGCATTGACTTAGTATAAGTTTGATTTACTTTGCTTACTAATAGAAGAACAAACCTTTCTAGTTTTTTTTTTTTTTTTTTAGTCAAAGCAAAACATCTCTACCTTCTTCTTGAAATAATAAAGAACGAGAAGCAAGAGTTGTGAAACCTCGCCGTGGAGGCAAACAGACCCAGAGGCCTCGCTGAAGAAATTCCTTGAGCGATTTCTTGTCACAGCACTTTGCACAGCATGAGTATCAGACTACAGATATGTTGGAGCTATTGACATTTTTTTTTTTCTCGGTGCAAAGCATCAGTATCTCCACCAGCAAACTGCAGCATCGAACTTCAGGTACAATCACATGTCAGCATCTGATATGCGAAGCACAGCCCTCTCTCCTCAAACCCAATCCTGCCATGTTTTACCTGTCCCCGTGTTTTGATAAGCAGACTTCATCCCAGGCATGTTATGTCAGCTCAGTCAGAGGAAGGGGGATTAAGTTCAGATGCATGACATTTCGGGCCATTCCAGCGAATTGAGTCAGTGCATAAACAACTCCTACGTTATGTCAGGGAAATATTTATCTTTCTTCGTAGAAGCTTCTTGAGATAGTGTCAACACTGCTTAGAGACACAATTACATCTGAGGCTGAGCATCAAAGAGTCCCTTTGGAGATAAAAGTGTGGTTTATAAGTAAATCACAGAATACTTGTAGATATACAGGACTGTCACTCTGATAAAACTGTCCCAGAAGTGCATATTTAAAGAAATACTAAGCATGACCATTAATCATATCTTTTATTCATATTTTGACTTGGAGAGATTGCATTAGGGTAATCTTTTTGGTGACTATTAGGAAAAAGAATTCAGCTTCATAAATACAGCAGCCTTTATGCTTTTGTCACCACAAATAAACACAAGTTAAAAGCCTTAATATAAGTCGCAGTGGCATGAATTTTACTTCCCGGCGTTCAGTTTAATTAACTGATATCGCCGTTCTTGCTACCTCTACTATCAACAATGTTTTCCTTTTTGGCGCCTAACTCCACAGTACAGCCTCCCACACGCCACAGCTGCGTGCACACAGACTTGGCAGAGGTTTAACGTCGGCTGCCCGGCCTGACACCCCCGGGAAGGGAGGGGACTAGGCTGAATGCGAGAACCTCCAGGCCTACAACAAACCTGCTCTACCACCTGAGCCACTTGGCTCTTCTTCCATCTGCTCTAAAAATTATTGCAACTAAGCCAATTTTTTATTTCAAATCTATTCTTTTCTATTTGTCATGGTTGGTTGTAGCTTTTTTTTTAACAGAATCACTCAGACATGTTAATAAGTTTATTGTACTTGTTGTAAAATTCTGGTTTCTTTGTTATCTTTCAGGCGTGGATTGTACAATGAGCAACTTCTCTTGCAGCACCACGACAGAAAGGACAAAAGGAACAGGTGAGTACATGGAATAATGTACACCAAGTATGAAAATCTTTGGTTAATGAAGGACAGAAAGGTTAGACTGACAGGAACAAGAAGGTCGGCTTCGGAGGAGGATGCTCGTGGAGGTAAGTGTTCCAGGTTTGTTCTTCGAAACCCTCTTAGAACTTGGACGATTTCCGAGGAAGTAACTTCAGAGAACGCAAAAGGAGAAACTCAGCTGGGTTTCTACAGGAAGACAAGTATACACAAAAGTATACTAGTAGACTAGTAACATAGAGGGCAACAGAACTGCATCATTCCCTTCCTGAGAAAAGAGCCAGGAAAAGCCATGGACCCCAGATCTGTGCTGGCGCCCTGCCTTTACAGATGCCTCTTGGTGGCTCAGAAGATCCAGATGGTGGAGAAACCGTGCAGCTGGTGATCATGGAGTCATCTCTGCTTGATTTTGGGCAAACAGAAGGTCGTGCTCTTAGTTTTGGAGAAAAAAAGCAAATGGATAGCAGTGGGACTGAGGTTGGATTTTATTAAGGCAAGTTGAATATCTTAGAATGGCACTTGAAGGGCAAATCTTTTACAGAAAACCATGCCTTCTGGCCGAGTTAATAATTTGGGTCTGGAATTCTGTTATGCTTGTTAATTTTGTTCAGTGGTTCCTTGGAGAGGTGAAGTAGTTTAGTTCCACATCTTTCAGTCCATTTGCTGGTGAACTATATGTACGTTGGCGTGGGATTTATGTGCATCTTCGATCAATGGAAAAAGTTGACTCCGTGAATAAGGATTAGAATTGGTTATGAACCTAATTGTGACTTCCATTTCCTGACTGAGTTGTTCGTTTTCACCATTACTTTGAGGATGGAAACCTGAACTAAGCATAACTTTTCCCATTGGGGGACACCATGAAATCTACACACATTTTGGACGTAAAGGTTGGTTATCTTGCTGCCGGATGGGAGTATTTTTCTTCTTGAGAAATGAACCAACAAGACTTGGGGAAGCAATTATTCATAGATAGGATTATTTTTGAAGAACCCAGTAAAACGTATCAAGACATCATTGACCAGGACTTGGAATACAGCAAGGGCATATCTGAGTTTGAAGCGTGTCGCTGTCTGAGTTTCAGACATGCAGGTGAGGTGATAAGTTTTGTGGAGGTCTTTGTTGGAGAATGTAGTGGTGCAATGTACTGATCCGAATGCTGTGGAAATGAGAGGCAGTGATTTGGTTGAGACCGTGGTAATCAGTAGACTTGGGGAGCAATCTTTCTTTAAAGCAGACCTAATTTCAGATCTTGAAAACTTCAGATCTAATCTCAAGTTTTGAGAAACTTTATAATTATCAATTCATACCCAGTTTCCTTAGGACATAAATACAACGTGACACGGGTTGAAGGCTTTTTTCACATCTTTGCCAACATGTGTGGGGTTTCTGTGTTTATTAAACTGAATCATTTTTCATGTAAATATTTAAAGATCATTATTTATGGTCAAAATATGGACAAAAACTATGATAAATGGCCATGCTTAGTTCTTATTTAACTTTGTACTTGTGATAGATTTATAAAAAAAAAAAAAAAAGATTTTCGTAGAAAATACACTATTATTTCCTAAAGAACTCTTCCACGGTGTCTGGATCACATGACTTTTTGCGCATCTTTACAAGTTTTGACAATATTTCTTGCGGTCTGGGAATGCATGTGAAAATGTCTTAACGTTGTCTTTTGTTTCTTTTTGTTCTTTTTTTTTCTACTAGTAACCACAACGCTATCTCCAGGCTCAGGCCATGCCCGAAAATGCAATGACACAGAGAAGGCCTTCTGTGTGAATGGCGGCGACTGTTACTTCATCCCTGGTATAAATAAGATGTCCTGCAAGTGAGTTTTCTTCCTGGTGATATTGATATTCCCCGTTTTTATTGTCAGAGTTTGATCTTTACAAGATGTTTTGCTGTATAATAACATTCTTGCATCATATTAAAAATTGTTTTCATCGTTAGGTTGCAGTTTTCTTTCAGCAGCAGTAGTTACACATCAAAAAAAACAAAACTCAGTTCCTCTAATCTGCCACCTGTTGTGTATTTTAACGCTAATAATGGAGTGAGGCGGTGTGTGCTTACTCTTTTAAGTCTTGTTTAGTGTAGAGAAGGGCTGCACATTGAAAGCCCTTTTAAAATGTCATGAGTCACTGGTTTAGTAGTGAGCAAATATTTATGCCTGTTCGAGGCCCCCAATGAGATAAATACAATCATTGCTTACATTTGAGAGAAGGGATCAAGGCCAGTGTGCAAGGATGTGTTTAACTCTGTATCATTGCTTTTTAAGTGGAAAACGGGTTGACTTTTTCTAAGAAACAACCGGGTTTTTTTTTCCTCCCTCTGACGTTTAGATTTGAGTCTGTCTGATGCTTACGGTCAAGAAACATTAGTAAGGATGGTGTGTAGGAGAACATAAACAAGGAGTTTTCTGATTGTTTTCATCAGACATTTTTATTTTTCAGCAGCTGTTTACTCATTCAGGTGATCCTCAAATGTTTTCTCTAAACTTTAATACATTTTCTAATTTCAGGTTCTGAGTTGGTTAATCTTGGGTGGATGTCTTCTGATCTGTTGCAGCACCTTTAAAAAAAAAAAAAAAAAAAACTACTCCAAAACTATTTGCTTATTCCATGATGAAGTTTTGCTGTCAAGCCTGTGATTTTAATTTAAGTTTTTGTTTAGATATATTTGCACAATGTGGCTAGATGCAAATGCATGCTTTTTATTTTCAGATTTTTAAGTAAAAAAATATTCTATCAGATGCAATTTTACTTCCACTTCTCCAGTACCCAATATATTTGTTTACCACATAAAATGAAAAATAAATAAATAAAAAACACAAAAGCTTGTGGTTGTAAAGTCACAAACTATGAAATGATTCTAACAAGGCATTGTGTTTTTACTTGGAAAAAATTCAGATTTTTATTATTTCTAGTTCATGAACTGGTTAAATGAAAACAATATACAATCCAATGTGAGTTGCATGCAACATCTGTTTAAAATCCGAGAAAAACTATATGTCTTTTCTTCTGGTTAGATTCTTGAAAGAACAATGCAAACCGTTCCAAATTTTGACGAAAAGCAAAAACAGTCAGTGAATACGATATTGCTAGTTTGACTTTATAAAGTAGAAACTAATATCAGAAAACAAATTAATCTCCCTCCAAAGGTTGTCGGGCATTACCGTGCAGATTTTTTAGGGAGCAAAAACTGTCACATAAGTCTGTCAGTCGGTTTGACGTGAAGTCGAAATATTAGCAAGGCTCTGCTGCCAAGTCGGCCAGAGGAAGAACGTCTAAACAACCAGTGAGGACACGGCTGCAACAGAAGTTTGATGGGCTGTGTACAAATCAGAGGCGGCCATAACTCAGCCGCTGCAGCTAATTCACTCACGGCCGGGGCATAGGTCCAGAAACGTTGGATAATGCAGGGAAGGCCTGCAGCAATTTGTTGTCCCACCGCCACTTCACTCGATACCGACCACGTTTCTCTTTGGTTATAACTGAGAGGCCAAACAATCAAGTAGACAAGTCTGTTTTTTTTTTACACTCCTCTCCTTCTCATTGATGTGTAAGGTTTGAAAAAGTGAGGTTAATTAATAAACTAAATATATTTATGTCTAATCAGAGAGTTTTAAAATTGAATTTTTGAAAAGTGTGGCTGGCATTTTGTATTCATCTCCCTATGCTCTAGTAAAGGTTTAGGTTAGGTTTCAGCCTCATGCCACATTTATGCTCTATTTGTAATCTATAAACGTGACACAGGAGGTTTTACTCTTAGGTTCAGCTCATTACAGTGAGCTGGACACAAATTAACACATTTGTACCATCAACTTTGTCTTCCTTTTTCTTCCAAAATATGTTTAAAATCTATTAGAACAAAAAAAAAATAACTGTACATATTTCTACCTCACTCTGGGACTGAAGTATCTGCAAACAGCAGATCCTTCCAGACAAGTCCAAACCCATGCTAATTTGCTTATTTCGTTCTGCATGTAACAAGTTTGGTTTTGGTCCCGTCCCAGAACACCGTTTCTGTTTTCTCTTCTAATTTTTTCTTAATTACTCAGCAGGTCTTTTTGTTTTTTTTCTAACTTTCAGCCAAGTTTCCTCAGCGTCGGATTGGCCAGTCTTTTGTTACTTGTCGGTAAAATGTTGGTGGCCCTTTGAGAGGCCCGCTGACTTATCCTAATGGGATTATAATGAGGAAGTATGGTCAACACCCTTGATCCTGGAGATAGTCTGTCTTCAGCTACAAAAACATTAAGCTACATGCTATCATCATAAACCATGTAAAATAAACAGTCCAATATTAGGAAGCATCTATGTTTTCACAAATTCCAGTGAGAAATTTAGAGTTTACTTTCATCTGATTTGTTGTTACAATAATAACACTCTCACATTTGCAGGTTGTGAGCACAGCTACTGGGATTCCAAGAGGCTTTACAAAGGAAAACCTCATTAATCCATTTTCAGCTTTGTTGCACAGGTTTCCTCCGGTTGATTTATGGATGAAGACTTGCATGGGGATAAACGGGGGACTATCAGAAATCAGCTTTTGTTTAATAATAGCCATTTGTTGAGTATTTTGCAAAATATTTGTGTTTGTTTTATTGATATGCAGAGGCTCCAATAAGTATCCAGAGGCCCTTTTATATGTGTCGGGTTTTTGAGATGGAAAAAAAGTCAGACCATGATAATGTCACTATCAGGAAAAAAAATTTAAATTGGCATTTTAGTTTTCTTGTAGGAAAAAAGCCTCTATCCCTCACCTCTGACTGGGTTTTATTAATGTATACATTTTCTATAAATGCATCAAAAAGCACAAAACTTGAATTAAAGAGCACGAGTTTACATTTAGAAGGAATATGCTTTTCTTTTTTTTTAAAATAATGTCACTTATTAGGTCTCAAAAGCCCGGCTTTAAAACTGGATATGATCTTGAGAGCCCTTCTTTTTATTTTTTTCCCGTACATGTTGTGACATGTTATGCTACACAAATGAATGCCTTGAAATGTGAAAATGCACCCCACTCCCTGTGTTTTCCTTTTTTCATAACACATGTCTGCTCTTTCCCAGTTGTCTGGCCGGATTCTTCGGTCCTCGATGCTCGCAGAACGAGCCCCTGCGGTCGTACATGCCCTATCCTAATAAAAGTATGTCCACCTGATATTGAGCAGCTGAGAACAGAGATGCAGTTGTCCCTGGATTCTTCCAGTGGACTCCTGTCACCCCGACCGTCTCGCTCTTTCTCCTTCTCCTCCTCCCTCTTAGGTCAACTTCGCAATGAGCTGTGCACAGCACCATGCACACAGTGGTTTCGTCCATGGGGAACACTCTCCCTTTGCTGTCTATAGTTTTGCTGTTGTTCTAATTCTGTGTCTCTCTCCCTCTCTCCCACCCCTCCCCCTGATTTCCCCCCCTTTTTTTTTCCTTACACATGCTCTTCCTTTTCACTCCACTGTCCCTCTGTTTTCTTCCTTTTTTTTCCTCACTGATCTCCTCCCTCTGTTCCTTTGGCTTTCTTCCCATCAGGTGTCCAAATGACTTTACTGGTGATCGCTGTCAAACCTACGTTATGGCCAGTTTCTACCGTATGTCAACTTGTCTCTTCTGTCTCTGTGTCAGACTGTCCTCATGTGATGCATGTGCGCTGGGTGTAGAGAGATTGCGCTCATTTCCTGTTCTTACCTAATAATTATATCTGTGTCTCCTTTGATGACTCATTCACAAGCTGGCACAGATTAGTAGAGCGTGTTTCTGTGGTTGGTCAGCATGTGATTCCATGTGTGTGTGTGTGTGTGTGTGTGTGTGCGCGCTTCTCCTGCAGCTCAAAGAGCTTTGCATGTGCTTTCCCGTGGTAGATTTGCCTGCGACCTGTTGTGAAGTGATTTTGTTTTAGATGCTGCCCTGGAAGATAATTGTTTGCACATAATGAGCTGCATGTAACAACACCGGCAGGATAAACGCTAAAACACGCCTCTTTATGCAATCGGTCGCAGACATGCAAGAATGTGCAATATTACCCGAGACAGTGCATTAATGCAGAACCAGATCTGAACAAAACTTATCAATGAAAAGGCATGTGAGATACAATGTACAGCGTGTTTCAGCCTAGTGAAAGAGGGAAAACGCAGCATCTCTACTGCATTATGTCTCTCACAGAATTCCCTTGAATTTACGATTTTAATTAGCTGTATTGTCAGATGCAACATGAACCAACGTGACAGAACACTTCCCAATACTTGTTTAATTCTTGACTAATTGTACCTGCATGCATCTGAAAGCCAAGCATCGCATCCCTTCAAGCTGTGACAAGAAGCCCCCGCTCATTTCACTTTCCAGACCAGTTGATCGCATGCCGAGTTCCTCAATTACAGCCATGAGAAAATTAAAGGTTAGGGCTCCATCATTAAAAAAATACGGCTAGTTTTTGTATCTGCTAACATGCAGAACTTCAGGGGAAAAAAATGCAACAAAAAAGTGCTCATAATTGGAACAGCCCCATTGCACAAAGTGCCTTGCAAAAATATTCAACTCTTCTCATTTTGTCCTGTCACATCTGCAAACATCAATGTAATTCATTGGAATTTTATGTGATAAATCAACAGGAAACAATGAAAAAGTGTGAAGTGGAGGGGGGGGAAATGACACATTTTCACTTAAACAAAAACTGTAAGATGTTGCACACATTGGAAATGATGAATTTTAATATCTCAACTCTGCAACGTGACATTGGCAAAAACAGCCATCAACTGAAAGATTATCCCAAAATAAGTGGAAGATCTGCTGAGGACTCTCCTGGATGGATCCTGCCCTCCAGGCGTTTTCTTATGAAAACTGTCTGGAGACGAACTTCTCCTTCAGTCTGCCTGCCTTTAAAGCCGCTGAAGTGCTTTCAAGTATCACAAAAGTATTCGACAACGTTAATAAGTGATGCTGCATTACTGTTACAAACCCATGCAGCTACAGAAAACATTCTTAAGTTTTCTACGACGATGAAAACAAGATTCCTTTCTGTTTTAAAAAAAATAAATAAATAAAATTACCTCCTGCTAATCCCATTGCATACTTGCAGTCACCATGTGTTTGCAAGATCATACAGTTTCAATTTAAAGTACACAGCAGTGAGTGCATCTGCTCTTGTTAATCTGCCTGCTGATTACAGAGACCCGTCTCTGCAGTCCACGTTACACAACTCGCATATGCCGTTTGTTGTATGTTGGCAAAGAATGAATTGCAAACATCCCATCTCTCCCCCCATTGTCTCTCTTCTCCATCCTAACTACAAGTAATTTCACCTCACACTAAGCAGCAATGCACTGCGGTGGAATTACTTGTCTTTTTGGCAAAGTATTGTTGTGTTTTTTCCCCCGACTCTCGCTCACTTTGGTGCAGCTGTTCGTCTGCGTCAAGGTCGGCGTCTATTTCCTGTTGCTGTGTAGTCGTATGGAGACGGGCCAGCCTCTCTTTGCTTTGTTCCTTTGTACAACATCTTGTCAGCATGAAGAGAGACCAAAAACATAAAAGACGAGTTGATATGAGTCTTAATAAAGTGATTTTATTCACACTTATTGAACACTTCCATGTTTGGTCGCATTGTAGCCACAAACTTTGCATGTGACTGTGGAGTGGAAGCTGTTTTAGAAAAATGTTTAAAAAAGTTAAAAATTTCAATTTTAAGCAAAGATGGGAAGGGCATTTTTTTCAAACTTGTATCTGTAAAAGATTCTGATAACCATGCATCATGCTCCTTCCACATCGAAATGAGGGTGTTTCATATAAGAGCCCAATAAAACACACTACGTTAAAGTCTGTGATTGTAACAAGAGAAGATGTGACAAAGTTCTCTGGATATGACATTTTTGCAAGGCACAGTCAAAACATCTTAATTTTACCCTAAATTAAAGCTAAAAGAAAACATATTAGAAAGTGCATGAACAAAAAAACTCCCGTTTTGTGCCTACTGAGCCTTCTCACAGATGAAGGGTGCATCTCTCCTCATGAGATACAGCAGAGAAGGAGGACGGTTTCTTCTGCTCAGCCGTGAGGGCCTGAATTAATAAGGCATGTTGTCATGAGGACAGCTGGGACTCGCCTAAGCCCAAGTAAACCAACAGAGTTGCCAGAGTTATGGACTCGGCTAGTTGGTGCAACATCCCAGTGGCCTCGCGCTGCCAGAAAGCTTAGGCCCGGCAATAATTCAACGATATTATTCCAATATTGAGTACAGCTGTATTGAAGCAACCGCTGTTCTAACAGCAGCCCTTTAACTTGCCTGTTCATGTGATGGGTGTGTCGGGGAGCTGACAGTGTAGCAGTTCTGCACGGCAGAACAGTGAAAAGCACGGGTAATCTTCTGCATATGACACATATTTTCCCCAAACAGCAGCAATGAGGGTTACTATGCAACCGAAATTCAATTCCCATTCACACAGTTTGTTTATGTAACAACTTGAAACATCTCTGCAGAACGGAATTGTGAGAAATATAAAGCGGTGCCGCTTTCACTTGGTTGTACGACAAACGATGCCTCGGAGAGTATTCAGGCAAAGTGAGATAACTAAAACTAAAACAAAAAAAAAGATGTGGCTCATTCTGTTAGGAGTTAATACAAGACGGTGGCACCATCATCCTGAGGGATGCTATTCTCAAAACGGTGTATTCTTTTCCTCCAACTTCACAATTATTCTCGATGTTTTGTTGATTTGTCCCTTAAAACACAATCAAACACATTAATGTTTGTGGTCGTGACAAAGTTAAAGATTGTTGGGTTGAGACATGCAGCTACCAGAACACGCTTCATCTCTCCAAACTGAGAGCCCCAATCGTGAATGTGAAGTTAGTATTGTTGGTTTGTTTTGTGCGGTGTTGTATAGTTTAAGTTTAAAGTGTGTGCTGCACGCTTTTGTCTTGTCTTGCACAATTTCTGACATGTTTGTTGTTTCAGTTGGCTGTGTTGTCAAGTTACTTATCCGCCACTATGTACATGTATGCTCCGAGGTGCCACTGCCTTAATCTGCTCTCTTGTTTCTTGTTTTTGTTCTCGTTTCTCCTTCCATCTGTCAACCCTCTGCAATGGCAGAGCATCTTGGGATTGAATTTATGGGTATGAAACAATCCATTTTGACTCTCAGTCCTAGCCTAGCTCCCATAGTGTCCGTCAATGTGACATGCTTGTTGATTTGTACAACACATCGTCCCCCCACCCCCTTTTTTTTATTTTTTTTTATTAACCAATCAACCTCTGGAGTGATCATAACTCTTATGAATGATGAGCTCACATGTCCTCCGCCCGGCATCATTAACATGGATTCAAAACGTCCCTCCGTACATGTGATCAGAAGTTTCCACCTTATACTCACGACAGTTAGTTTTCCCTTTTAGAAGCTTGGATTTTAATTTCATTCATAACAAGCATGATGTCTCATGTTTGTCCCTACCCGATGATTTGACTCCGTTTTCAGTCCAAGTCGTTTTTCCTTCATCTCTATCTTTTTTTTTTCCTGACATGCCTTGTCTCACTTTTGATTTACATGTGATCTCCTCTATTTTTTCATTGCAATACTCTGTTGTTAGCCGCGCAGAAATGCAATGTTGAAGTCTGAATCATGATATGTGTGTTCCTGGCTCAAATCCTCTGTTTTCTAATGCATGATATTTTAATGTTTGACAGCCTTCCCTTTCCTTTCTGTCAGCTTCTGTCTCTTTTTCATTGTTGGCTTTTGTCTTCTGACACTTTTTTTTTTCTTTTACCAGAAAAGAGCTTCAGAGTGTGAGATTTTAGAATAATGGCTGGAGGCATCCTTTCAGACATCGTGCAATTATACAAGTGCATTCACGCACTGGAACAGAGGAACACTGTGTTATTGCAGAAACACCAGTATCATTTCCTCTGTGTAAAGTCATTATCAGCAGATGACATGCACCGTGAAATATTTCCCACTTTACTCCTATAGATAAACTAACTTTATTTACGGTGCCATAAACTTCTCACAAATTGGCATGATGACGAACATGGCTGCCGGAGAATGAAAGACGGAGCCTCCTATGGGAGGAGATGTGAGAAATCTATCACATCACTTATCAAAGCCCCCCGTCAGCGCAGCATTTTCTGCCTCAGCCACGCCGCACTGGAGCTCTTTTTTTTGTTGTTGTTCAAACACAAATCACTCTTCAAAATAATCATATTTAACTTTTAAATTAACTGGTTCCTATAATGTTGTGATAACATGTTTCGTTCCTTTCTAAATTCTTGAGTAGCTGTGTAGTTTTGTAAAGTTTAGCACTGCTACATGTATGATAGACATTTTAGATTTTATTGCCGCTTAAAGTATATTGTGTTTGTGTTGCTGGGAGGATGAAGATTTAGTCGACACAGGATTTAGATCTGGAAAGTACTTTGGGAAGCATCGCCTCCTTTGTGAAGCTAATTGTTTCCTGTCTTTTCTCTCTGTTGTCTCGTGGGTTTAATTTTGACAGAGGCAGAAGAACTCTACCAGAAAAGAGTCCTGACAATCACGGGTATCTGTGTGGCTCTGTTGGTGGTGGGCATCCTGTGTGTGGTTGCCTACTGTAAAACCAAGTAAGTTCTGCAGATGACATGTTAATGGGCCTATGTGTAATCTGTGTAATTCAGCCAATGGGTTTTAGTGAAAAGATTATAAAAGCTTATCATAGGATTAAGTTTATATTCTAAAGGACATATATCATCACTTTTTTTCCCTTCAGTAATGCACATGCTTACAACTGAAAATAATTGAAGATGGTTATATCTACTTTGTGCTAAGAAATTGAGAAAAATGTTTTCTAGAAAAAAAAATATATCTGGCATTAGGCTGACTAGAATGCAATAGAAAGTAAAGACTTCATGTTTGACATGCCAAGAATTTTTTTATTTTTTATTTTTGACAAAATGTGCTTTTAAAGTAACCCGTCTGATTTGAAAAACAATGAGTAGGTCACTATAAATATATATATTTTTTTCATTTATGTCATACTAATAAGCTTTAAAATATAATACGATCCCTCTACTATGCAGTTTTATGAATAATTGGTTCTTTTGTTAAATTGCAAGCTTAACATTAAAAAATACTAATAAAAAATCGTTCAACAGGAAACAAAGAAAGAAGATGCACAATCATATGCGACAGAACATGTGTCCCGAACATCCCAATCGTAACCTTGCTAACGGACCTAATCACCCAGGACCCGGCCCGGAGGAAATCCCTATGGTGGATGTGCGTTGCTATGACAACATAAACACGTCGAACCAAAGTTTTCTCTCTTTTGTACTTCTTAATCTTTTGATTCTATTTTCACAGTACATATCAAAGAATGTCCCCGCAACTGAGCGAGTCATACGGCCCGCGACAGAGCGATCGTTCCCAGCCAGTCACGCCTCTTCCAGATCTCACAACTCTTCCACACGAGCCCATTCATCAACTCAAAGGTAAGCAGTCATTATGTGTCACGCTGTGTGTGTGTCATGTTATGCCTTCTTGGACTGATGTGATGTACTGCAACAAAAATTCATCCTTTGTGACTAATTTTTGTTGGTCCACTCTTTCTCACTGTATTTCTGACTGCTTGGGTTAGGTTTTATTTCAAATTTGTTTCGATAAAATCTTCTTACTGGCCTGTCTCTGTTGTGTGAGAGCCTTAGACTTTCTCTTGTCCCAGAGTCTCTGTTTGGAGACTTTTGTTGCCTGTAATCGTCACTAGGTGTCCTCGGTTTCCCTCGGGTTCTCTCAATCTGTTTCCTTCGTGTCGTCTTTCCACCCGTCGGCTGTTTCTGCCAAACTCTTTTCTCTGCTCTCCCAGCATCTCAACTCAGAGGAAGTCTGAATCGGGAAAAACAGAGGATGCTTTTCAGATTTCCATTTTTCACAATGTCCCTTTGATTTTGGCGTTTTTGTGGTTTTCAGTTTGTTTGGTTAGTTGTTGCTCATCCTGCTTTGTTGAGATTTTGGCTAGTTTTGGTCAAATAAAGGTTTTCAGTTGTTTATCTGCCTGTGCATCAACATGCCATTCATGAAATAATTAATATGATGAAGTGTTTGCCAACATACAAAATGCATAAAGTGTTGAAATGGTTATCTCATTTATTATAGAAAAAATGCCATCCAACCAACTTGAAAAAATAAACTCTTGGATTATGCCAGACATTGATCCAAAACACACCAACACGCTATCAACTCAGTTTCTGACAGGGTAGGGAGAAAACAAGTTAAATGATGGTTTGGTGTTGGCCTAGTCAACACCCTGAGTTAAACAAACTGTAAACAGGCAATCCTTGTTTGAAAATCTTCATTTTTTATCGAAGCAACAAGCTATTGTTTAGACGAGTGGGCCAAAATTCGCCCACAGCAATGTAAGACCGATTTCCATTTATGGTAACGTTTTCGTCCCAAATACATGAAATCACCATTTGAGAAATGACTTTCGTATATATTCTGGTTATCGATGTCTGAAATTTATGTGACAATCAAAAAAAAAGAAGAAAAAAAAAGAACTGTGATTAATTTGTTGTGATTTAAGATTATATAAAACAAAATTGTTTACTTGGTTGGTGAATTCAATTGATTAGAAATATATTTTTTTAGACAATAATAAAATTGTGAGTTAAGCTTTTAATGTTCATAAGAGATAAAAATTTTTAAACTTTTAGAAAACACTACAGATAAATTTTTGCAGCGTTGAAATAAGCCCATCTTGTTTAGCCTACAGGAATATCACCACCATTAGTTTCTACTGGTCAGATCAACTGCAAGGGAGGAGATTACGAAATCAAATCTTTGGTTTTAACACACATGAATTAAACCGAAACACTTGCGCCTGTGGAAACAGTAAAACGGTTCCCTTTGTTCTCCAAAGACATTCTTCAGCGTCTACAAAGAGAGAGAAATATATCTCGGGGACACTTCAGGGTGTGTGTATGTTAACACCTATTTTATTTGACAGACATGAGGAACGGACATGGAGCCTGGAACGCTCTGAAAGTTTCCTCTCTGACTCGCCGGGAATGATGTCATCGTCCGTGGGGACCAGTAAATGCAGCAGTCCTGCGTGCATGGAAGCGCGGGCGCGGCGAGCTGCTCACTGTGGTTACACTGATCCCCATCGGCCGGGGCTGCGGTACGGGGACTCGTTCGACTCGCTGGGAGACTCTCCGCACAGCGACAGGTGGGAAAGCGAGGCCTGCCCGGCCGATTTGGCTCTCGGTCTGCAATAAACCCGCTGAAAAGTTTCCCCTCTCTGCTGGCTCCGGGTCCACCTCGAGAGGCCAGCGAGGGCAATCAGTGGAAACTGACACACAGCAGGCATGATGTTCAAATATGCAAAGGAAGGCAGAAGTTAGGAAAAGTGCTTATGTCAGTGGGAACTCTGCTCTTGCAGCTATAGGACCACTATTCCTTTTCTAATATGTTGCTCTTGAGGCTGTTTTTCACTTGCTGCTTTTGTTTTCTTTTTTTTTTCTTATTATTTTTTAGTAAGCCACGTGCCAGTCACAAAAGACGATAATTCTTCCATAAAAATAGATGAAGCTCAAGTTAGCACAAAGGGAAAACCTGACAAGGGAGGAAATTTGGCTTTCATCAACTCTGCTGTAGTCTATATTTATCCTGTGCATATTTCTTTATATTGTAGGCACCAAGATACCAATCTTCTTATGCAGCTCTGGGCATGGCAGACAGTAACAGCCTTATCTTCTGAAACATCAGGCTAGTCGCCTTAGCATGAACGTTCTGCACAGCTGCTCATACACAATGGACTTTCTAAAGTATTATGCTTTCATGTCTGCCGTATACATTTTATTCAAAAAATCTGGTTTTTATGTACAGTAAGTCACTTTTTATGGTTTTTGCTGTAAGCTGAATTTAAATTTGCTGGCAGTGTCAATGACAAAAGAGCCAAGCAACAAAAAAGGTCCTCTTCTTCCCTATGTTCTGATGTCTGAAATTCTAGTGGAAAAATGTCCATTATTGCTTCCAAATGCAAATTTACAGCTGTTTGGCTGTACGTTTCATCCAAGTATCTGACTTTTTGAAGAATCAGGTATCAGTGACATCGATGTATCTATTTCAACTCCTTCCATATCTTGCAACCTGCCATGAAAACCTGATGCATGCACTTTTAAGGTATATCAAAGTTTTAAAACCTTACGAGTTTCAAACAGTATGTTGTTTTTTTTTTTTGTTTTTTTTATCTTTATATTACCAGGTAAAATGTTTGAGAATCATGTTTTAATCAGAAAGCCTGACTTGGCCAAGAGGCTGTTAAAGGAAAAGTGCAAAAACACACAAATAAATGGGAACAATATGGAACGGTCCTGTAAATCATTAAAATGGAATCAGGGTTACAAAGTAAAATAAATCATCTAAGAAGGAGGATCATGTGTATATGTTACTGTGACTTAAACTCTGTTTAATGGGATCCCAGAGAAAGTGCCAGAATGAGAAGAAGTTTTTGTTTTGTTTTTATGGAGCGTAGAATAATACAAGTCCTTCTCTTCTCTACGGACTGCTAGCTGGCTACATTACACCGGCCTAATTACACTTTAAATCTTTTAATCAAGTTACAGAAAAAGTTTGTGACTGATCGCTAAATTGTTCCACTTTAACAATGTTTATATTTTTTATTCCTGCCTAAAGCCATAATGCAAACGTTGCCGTAATCTGTTAACGAGGAAGATGATAAATGCTGGAGATTTATAATCTTCTTTTTTTCTAGCTACGAAAATTATTATAGACAAGAACTTTTATTTTTATACAATGCAGATCAATATAATATATGTGTATTATTGGATCCAACTGTTAGCAAAACAACAGCGATCAGGAAAAGCAAGGTCACTGGGGAGCTGTTTTGAGGCTGAGCAGGATCGTTTCCAATGAAGATGATTTCATCATCAACAAAAGTGGAGCCAGCTTGAGCAGCAAAGAGAAAATGAATCAGCCAACAATAGCATGTTTTGTCTTGAGTCAGTTGTAAATCGTAATTTAACAGATACTTGATGAGAGACGTTCTGCAGAAGGAAGTAGACTAATGCCCACCATGTATCCTAACTTGTTGATGTAAAACAAGTTGATGGAAAAGTACCTCCCACTCACTGTTCTAGTTTCTGCTCAACCTGACAATAAGGGTGTGATTTGTGCTCACTTTTCAAAATACCGTACGCTCCTCCTCCTCTGCTCTGTTCTTTGTCCTGCTCCAATCACCTGTAAATGTCTCTCTGTATTTTCAAACAGGTACGTGTCAGCCCTGACAACACCAGCCCGCCTGTCCCCGGTGGATTTCCATTACTCGTTGCCCCCCCAGGTGCCTACCTTCCAGATAACGTCCCCCAATGCCAGCCACGCCATGTCGCTTCCTCCTGCTGTCCACAACCCCTATCCTCCAGAGGATGACCAGCCGCTGCTGCGCCGCTACCAGGTGCCCCTCCATGACGCCCAGTGCCAGGAGCCCTACCGGCAGCAGCGCCGCACCTACCTAAAGAACAGCAGGGGCAGCCTGCCCTCCAGCCCCTACCGGCTGGCCGAGGAAGAAGACTACGAGACCACCCAGGAGTACCTCTCCTCTCGGGAGCAACCAAAGACAAGTGGGTCCAGTGAAACTGGTAGCCGGCGCTGGAGGAGATCCAGACTGAACGGCCACGTGGCCCCGCGTGGATACGAGGCGTCTCGGGACTATGGATCTCGAAGCTGCCTAACAGAAAGCGAGTCAGAGGAGGACGGTGAGAGCACTCCCTTTCTCAGTATGCAGAACATGAACGCCGAGCCCTCCACCATCTACAGGCCGGTGGACAGTCGGACTTCTCACTCATCAGGGTGGCACAGCGGGCGTGGCAACATGCATACAAGACTCACACAGTCGCACTCCAAACCGGACAGTACGCCCCATTAAAGAGTGACGACGAACCAACGAAAAATCAATATAGTATAGACCTGCATCTATAAGAAATATTTTTATTTTATATAACTGACAGATATTCTAAACAAATGAAATATTTATTTTCATTTTAGCAAAAGTTGTCTACTAGTTAACAGCAAAGAATTTTTTATAGGGAAAACTCTATTTATATGTACATTTTGATTTACAGCATAAAAAAAGATGTGCCAGTTTTTTCACAACGTTAAAAAAAAAAAAAAAAAAAATAGAGTAATATTGTGGTGCCTTTTGCTGTTTGCCGATGCCAGAGGGCCAGTGGAGGTTTTTGTAGCCTTTCTTATATGGACGCCTCATTTTTTATACACATTTATGTTCTTTTGTTCTGTCTGATTTTTTTTTTTCTGTCTCACTTTCTTTCCAAAAAAAAAGGCATTCTTTGAGAAGTCTGTCCCCACTGGAGCATAACCCCTTCCATGTCACGCAATATAAACCACTTCAACATAAAGTGTGTGTTTACATTAATATGATTCGTCCTGTAGGGTTTGGTGGTTCGGGGATGTAACAGAACGCCCGATAAACACAATGTAGAATATTTCTGACGTATGTGCCCTGAGAGACGGAGAAAGAAGATGGTGATGTTTGGGTTGAGTGCGGGTACAAATGAATCTGTGTGAGTGTAATGTCGCTTGCATGCTTTCGTGAATGTTGGGGCAATTATCATGTCGTGAGGTTAAGGAGATTAAGGATCTCAAGAGAGCTGCCACTGGCCCCTTCCCCTCTCCCTCCCTTTGTGTAGGTGGACAGGTAAGGCTGGGTTGTATTATGCAGGTCATTGCTTAATGATGTGTTTACAACTATCTGGCCCCAAGTCTTCCCTTATTCTGTCCTCTTGAAAACATCCTCGAACGAGGTCAACAAACGCCTAGCTGACGGGCACACAGGGGGCATACCGACGTAGGAGACCAAAACAAAAGATATCATCTGTTTTCGCTCAAAACGACTTCTCCTCCCACATCTCATTATCATTCTGTTCCCATTCTGTTTCTGTGGCTTGTTTTAAAGGCCACACAGTGTCTCAGGATTTCCACATAACCCCACCCCACACACCCACTTTCACCTCTCCCCACCCCTTTGAGTAAGGCCTACCTAAGACGACGGTTCTCGGAAGTTGAGGACCTGGAGGTAAACACGCAGTCTACCAGTCCCACGCAAAGAACAGGTGAAAGCGGCTCTGTTGAAGGAGAGTGAAGACGATGCAGGGAATTAGCTGTGAAAACTATGGAGGATCATACAATGCAAAAATATGCAAACTTTACATTTTGCTGTTTGACTACATCATTTTCTAAGAGGTGACTGTAGTGTGTTGTGTGAGCAAAAAAAAGAGAAAAAACTCTGTAATGCCTGTAGAGTAGAATGAGAAAAATGGGTACCTACCTGAGTTATTTTTGAAAGCCATTATGCAGACATCTATCCATTTCTTTTATCCATCCTTTACTTGCTCACAGAACAACTGTGTCCGTGACACAGGATTTAATTAGACCACTCCACGTCACACATAGGTTCCCAAATATTGTCTCGTCTAGTAGTACTGTGTACTGCTTTGTCTGTCTGACAGGTTTCATCATTTTGAATTTAATCTGTAAATGATCGTTTTTACCAAGGTGCTCATATATTAAGCGACGTCGGCCTCGTTTAAAGTAGAGATGTGCCAAGAATCAAACTCAGCTTGCCTGGAGACTGTTCAATCAAATACTCAAACTGACTTTGCAAAACTAAAGGAGGCGACATGTGGAGATGAGTGGGGTCAATAGAGCGTTAGTCTATTTTGTTAAACATTTCAGCTCTTTTCAGTTTTATTCTTTTTTCAAGCTAAACAGCATTTGCAGGAAATCCAGCAATCTGTCTTGTTGGCATGTCCCGTGCTATATGTTTTTTTATGGCATGAGACGATGTGCGTGGTGAAGGTTTCGCCTTAAATATGCTCCTTACCTTGGTACACAGACCATCTGTAACCAGAAACCAGCTTTTACAAGTCAGGTGATGCTATGACTGACTTGCTTGATGAGTTAGAGGACATTGACCTCAAGTTGACCTCAATCCCCTTGATCCATTCATAAAACACATGGAGAGAATAAAATAGTTCTACCTATTTTCATTATCAATAAGAGTTTGAAAAGGAAGCCTAAGGAAGTATGTAGATGTAAGAAATTATATAAACTGAAACTATTTTTCCTTGTTGATTTGTTTTTTTTTTTTTCATGCTGCAAAATTAAAGAGCAAGTATCACCCAGATGCTGGGGATTTTTCTCCCTCATCACCAACTTGTACTTTTGCACTTTACATAGTTTCTTACCCTTTTTATTAATTATAGGAAAGAGCCGTCAGGTACCGGACATCAGTTGGGGACTCTATTAGAATATTTATTATTTAAAAACAAATCATGCAAATTTTGGGGTATTATTCGACATATTTTAGGACTCGAACAAGAAAGCTTCTATAGGTTTTCTTTTTCTCAGTGAGCAGCATGTGCTTTATACATCCTCCTTCCAAAACATCCAAAGGTCACCCAGTCCTCTCTCAGCAGTGTGTCCCAGCTGTAGACAAGATTAAGAGAACTTCATCCCATTTGTGTCCAGACAGTAATGGCTGTAATATCATTTTTTTTAACTTCTACATGGATTTAAAAAGAAAAAAAACCCTAAACAAATATAAATTTTAGCTCGTTTTTGTCACATCAGGATAAAGATCTAAAATTGTGACTTGTAAAGAAAGTTAATTTGTAATCTTGAACATCACTGGGATGCTTTTTACACACTTTTTGCTTTCCCAAAATGCCCTTTGCCTTTTCAAATGGCTGTTACAAATATACACACTTCTCCAATTGCATAAATGGCTACTTTGCTTAGTGAGGACCTGACAAAACAATGTTTTGCTACATTAGCAAAGAAGCTTAATGACTTGGAGTTGATTCCTGTTGATACCAGGACGGCCGAACACATTACAGAAAATATTCTCTGGATTTCAGAATCTTAAGGTAATGGTTCACATTGTCTTGGGAATACACACAGAGACTGGTGTTCATACCTACTAATGCTAAGAGCGCTGATCACGCCAAGTACTAACAGAAAATGCTAAGTCCAGCTTTAAAAGGTAACGCCATCTCAATATCGACTCTCTATATGATGAAAACGCATAAAGGAAAAAGTCTAATTAGAAAATCTCTTATCGGTGCATCTCTACTTTAAAGGGACATTGTAAGAAATTAAGCCAACGATCACATATCACAGCTGCTCCTTTTTTTCTTTTCAAGAAAAACTGAACACTCAATTGTCTCGTGAATATTGATCCACAACTGTCAAAAAAAAAAAAAAAATTGATCTGCAATTTGGAAAATGCACAGAGGTATTGTTACAGACAGTGATTTCTGGTCACGCCTCCATCACAGCTTCCAGATATTTCATCAGGTTTCTCACGTCTGGGTCGAGTTTTGTATGTCTGAATGAGATGAGAGATGACTCCACACCTCTAGTTTAAATGTGACACCCTCTTCACTTTACCGATCCTCTCACATAGTTGAAACGGTACCAGGCATGTCCTGTCAGTCTCTTCTTTTTTTATTTTTTTATTCTATGATTCCCCCACCCATCCACACCCACACACGCACACACACGCACACACGCACACACACACGAACACACACCTGACCCCGCCCCTCGCTTGAAATGTTTGAACACCTCTCCTCTGCATGTCTTTGTGATCAAGGTTAGATGGGTGCATGGATACTGAAAAAAATAAATAAGGAAGAAAAATAAAGCAGCAGACAATTATTTTCGAGTCAGTGAAGGTGTATTTCATTTAACATTCAGCAATAAAAAGGAATCCTTACCCCCCCTCCATGTCATTCCTGAAATATGCTAGAAAAAAATAAGTTAAAAATGCGAGACTGTCATAGATTGTAAAATAAAGTAAAAAATGAATCCACCTGTTCATATGAAAAATAAATCTTTATTCATATCATTTTATGTTGCATTTATTTCTGAAGAGCGCTTTTCTTTCCTTTTGGCTCTCAGCCCGAAGGCTGAACTCTCTTTGGGCATGTTGTTGCGCCTCTCAGGGGTGCACACATAAAACCTGAAGGTGAAAGGAAATCTGTTTAATATGGCGGTTGGGGCTTTATAAATTATAGTAAAAGGGTTGTAGTCTGAGATGCACAAAAACAAGAGCCAAATACCATAAATTTATTTTTAAAAGGTAAAGAATGTGCCTTCGGGCTCCTTAATAAATAATCAGACATAAATTGGCCTTTTAAATAAATATAAATTCTGACAATGGATATTTTTCATGTGCCTCATTGAAGAGATAAGGAAAATAAGTAAATAGAAGCTGTCTTCACCATTTTACTCTCTAATTTACCTATGTTAATGTCACTTAAGCCTTTAGCTGTCGTTAGCATAATGGATTGTTTTTTTTTTGTTTTTTTTATCCATTATGCATTACTACAAAAGATCCACTAGATGGAGACAAAGCAAACATCAGTCTCAAGGGTACAACTGGTCTTCTGTATGCGGAGACATTTGGGTTTTTGTTTAAAAACAAATGATTATTATTAGTATATTATTTTTAAAGTTCTGGATTTTTGCTGATTTGTTTTCATTTGGTTTCTTTTACACATTGATAAATGTGTTGGCCCTATTTAGGTTTACAGTGATGTAATGGCTCAACATAAAACGATATTTGGAGATTTAGGGCATGAATGGCACATTTTGTATTTCCAGAACTTAATTTATTTGAAATGATACAAACATGTGTTCTATTGCAATTATTACTTGTATGCAGTAATTTTCTCAACGTGGAATAATAACAAAAAAAAAACAAACAAACAAAAAAAAAACACCAGAAAGATATGCCGTCATTGCCAGGAGATAAAAAAAGAGAATATGATCCCACACACAAAAACCATTTAAATTGACTGTCTCTCTAATAAAAATGACTGAAGGGTAAAAAAGGAGACCATTTATACTCCTTGAGCTTTTCATCCCTTGAATCCACTGAGTGCTCAATAAATTAATTGCGACTGCATGTGACCGACCAACACAGGAAGAGTTCTGGAGGACTTGCAGTGGTAATTGCAGCAAAAGGAGTTTTTCCTCAGTATGTAATCTGGGTGGTTGCGTTCTTATAATATGATAATTTACCTTCCATTTAATTAATTTTCTTCACATAAAATTCCATTAAGACACATTGCATGTGGCTGTAATGTGACAAAACTTGGACATTTTTATGTGTAAAGAGCACTCCATTTCAAGATTATGATTTTTTATTATTATTTTTTTTTAATTAAGTTATTAGCCTTAGGAAAATGCCTTGCGAACATAAATAGTATTCAGAAAAAGTGATGGTGTACTTCCAAGGTTCATCAGCTGAAAGTTGATTTAGCAAAGATGATGTTCCTAACTTTTGCATTCTTTGGTTTCTTCTGCTTTTCATCATTTCCATAGTTGTTTCAGTTTGGTTAAAAACGACTAAATTAAACGTTGACAGCTCTAGTAATATCTGAGTTTTAAAAAAGTAAAAAACAAACTCAGAAGTGGAGTATGTGTTCACTTTTATTGAAAAATACAAAGTGGTACATATAAAGCAGAACAAATTTACAAAAGCACCAATAAAGATACAGTCAGTCTTGAATTAATTCTACTCAGAGATTTGGGTTATAGACACGATTGTTGTAAAGAAGTCCTGAATTTCTCAAAGCTACTGTTTCACCAACAAACATACTGTGGGTGTGATTGTCTGATGCCTTCGGATTATTTTACTGACCTTTTGAAAACGACGCTCTTTCTCCATTTCTCAGGATAAAACAACACAAAATAAACTTTGAAAATCACATATGCAGCTAAGAAGAAAACAAACCGTACAAACGCCATTATTTATTTTTGTGTCAGCACATTCACCGGGTTTATAGGCAGGGATTTCATGCAGCCTGTTTGAGGAGATCCACCTTAGTGTCCTGCAAGATCATTGTTTCCTTTATTGGCATTGGACACTTAGAGGTTTTTCCAGAACCCCTGAGGGAACAGAGAAGGACAAACTGAATAAACCGTCCTTTCTCTGCATTTCAAAGTGTTTTTGCAAGACTAAGCCATTTCCTGTTTGTAATTTTCAACTTACCTGTCCTCCACATCCTGTATTGTGTCAGGGAGATGTGTGCCCAGTGTCTCTGGAAGAAAAACTGCAGCAAACCCTGAGAGAATTGGAGCTCCTCCGTAGATTAAACCTGGCAGCCAAGGTATGTGGTCCCCAGTGAGCTGAACCATTGGGGCCACCATAGATCCCACGCGAGCCATCATGGACACCCAACCCATGCCACTTTGACTAAATGCGAAAATGAAATCAAAATGACACAATTAAAGCAGAATCAGTGGTCTAGATGCTGTGCAGTTAAAAATTAAATTATATTGGAGCCTTTATTTGGCATTTTGTCTAATCAAAGCCTGTCGGACATTCTTAAAGGAAGATGGTAGAAGTGCATGAATGCACGAGTTTAATATGATTAAACTAAATTTGAACATGGAATCAATTTTGTATGTTTGCAGTGTTCACACAGTTCCACTATAAAAATTTGGCAGAGAGGGCAGCTTTAAAAATGTAACAAAATCAGAAGGGGGAAATCTTTGACACTTAGCTCAAGATAAAATCACTTGCACTTTTTAAAGTTAGAGGCCAGGAAATGGCAGTATTAAGCAGCGAAAGGGTTCTCTGCAACATCTACAGCTCATGAGGGAGAACTAGTTGATTCAGAGCTAATTTTGGAACGATGGCACTATGAACGACACGGCTGAAAAGAAACTGTAAAAAAAAAAAAAAAATCCCATTAGCAGGTTGCTTCAAGTCAGAAGCGAAGTGTGGGAGAAGGTGCTCCGATCAGATGAGACCGAAAATAGACTATGTACAAAATGTTACGGAGGAAAAGTAACACTACACATGCCCGTTAACATACCATCCCCTGGTGGATTGAACTACATATAAGGGAATACTGAGAAGAAGAAAAAAACTGAGGCTTAAACAAACTGGGGCCAGAGGTTCACCTTCTGGCAGGACAACAGCGCTAAGCAAACAGTCAGAGCTGCAATCAAAAGATTTGCATCAATGAATGACCTGAATACAAATGCCCACTTCACAATTACGCCTTACTTTCTCTTTGTCTGTCCCATGAAATCTCAATAAAATACATCCAGATTTGTGGCTAGAACATGACAGTAATTTATCCAAGGAGTATTAATGATTTTGAAAGACTGTGTTACAAACACTGTGTGCATTTAACCAAATAACTCAGTTTCTTATGAGTATGGATGGAATTTCTTAGTGAAAAAATAAAAGATTTTGTAAAAAATGTGTGAATAAAAACCATGTAATGTCACAGACTTTATGTTCCAGAAAAAACAAATGCTGTGTAAATCTTATTTGACACATTGGCAGTCCACAGTAAGCACATACAAGCGGACGCATTAGCCTGCAGTCATTGGCACTCATCACCAACATCTGTTTGCAGAACCTGTTTGAACCTCAAGAGTATTTATCCTGGCCAAAGGTCACCTGGAGACTTCCCAAGGTCAACCTGAAACTCTTAGATCGTTCTTCTTTTTTTTGTCAAAACCTTTACAAACTCCTTAAATGCAGTTTTTTTTCCCCCTTTGGCACAAATTCCTGGTAGCATGCTTAGCTGTTATGTGTCTGTAAGTGTTTCTCTGGTAATGTTTAAAAAGGACTCGGCTTCATGGTTATTGTAAATCTTGTTTTTGTTTTCCTTGATTGTTTGGAACATCTCATTGAGATTAATAAAAATAGTTCCACGAATGTTCAGTTTTCAATATTTTTATTTTTTTTACCAGATGAGCTGTTATTAAATGGGCAAAAATCTGTTTTCTTATTTAAGAAGATTTTTCAGTTAACGGTCTTACCAGTAATACTTATGAATCACTGCAGTGATATGAAAAATTCTCCACACCTTCAACAGCTCATAATTTGTCAACAGGCCCAACTGTTTGTGTTTTACTGGAATATATGTGATAGACCAATACAAAGTAGCCGTACAGTGGACCAGGTGTTTGCCAGGTTTAGGGACCACAACCACTTCTGAATAGCTGGAATCTGCAAACACTTGACACCCGCTCTGAAAATGCTTCAACCTACCTATTTAATTAGCACTAGCACCAAATAACTCTTACTATGCATTAACAGGTTCTGTGGATACTGCCTTGGCCCTAGCACAGAAGCTAACATCCACAGTGTTTCTTATTTTCTCTCTTGGTAGTGCAAGGAACATGAATGCTGCTGCTGAAAATGGCAGCTCTCAGCATGTCGAAAATGCTCTAGAAAACACATCTGTGAATATGTGCATGTTCCATAATCAATTTGGGGTTACAGCCACGGCTCTAACCATGAATAGGTAGCACAAGCAGAAGAAAAAATAATGAATGGTTTTCCAATTTTATTCAAGTAAAAACTAACAAGTCTGGCTTGGCATTTGAATTTACCCTTTTGCACTTGTTACATGCCTTTCATCCAAACTCTTTTGCAAAGAGCTTGAGCTGCTTTGCAAGAAAGAATCACTAATAGTTTCAGTCTGCAGTCGTGCACAGCTGACGGAGGCAGACCCCCGAAACAGTTGTAGCTGTAAATACCACAAAATGTCTCACTGCACAGATTTGTAGAGCCTCGATAGTTCTTTGGTTTTACGACCCTCCTTTAACACCACGCACCACTTTCCGTCCTCTTTCATTCTGTTTTCTGACACATAAAATCAGAGTAAAACACACTGAAACTTGTTGTGGCACGATGGAATCTGAAAGGTTTGAGGTGTACGGATACTTTTGGTCACACGTGAGAAAACGGTCACTTATTTAACTCAATCCCTCACTGTTTAGTCCAAGTTTGGATTGAATTGAACTTTGTGTAGCACTGTTAATCTGCAAACCTCCCCCCTCTGACCTGTGTCACTGATCACCTGTGCCAGTAAATAATCAGAGAAGCAAACATAATTCAGTGTGTTTTCACTACTACATCACAAACCTTATCGACTTTAAGCTTCAATTGCTTTTGTATTTTCATTACTTTCTTTCTCCTGAAATTGTTAAGTATATAAATATATGTTTTTTTTAATTGTTTGTATCAATTATCACTTTTGTGTCTATAATCATGCTTTAATTTAATCATGTTTTAACTGTGATGCTTTTTTTTTTTTTTTGGTCAAGAAGTTTGCGAACTGAACAAAGTCACAGGTTGCCAGGATTACACTCACATCAGAAAAAAATTAAGGAACACTGGTTTTCCTCAGGAGGAATCAGATTCAATAAATTCAATTTCCGTTTTTAAAACGTACCGGATGATAGTTGGGAAAAGTTCTCCAGAGTAAAGGTAGCAGCAGTTGAAGGATGCAGCCAGGCAGCCTTTGCCCACCACTGCCAGACAGGTTCGCAAAGTCTGTTTGTCTAAAGAAAAAAAAAGACACATTACTAAATGTATAACTTTTCCCATTCCAGTAGATATAACTGTATGTTTAGTTTATTATAGAGCATGCAAAACAAAACAAAACAAAAAACCCCAATTATAATCAACTTGTTTTCGGGAGTTTTAGTTTCTTTTATGCCTTCTCATACCATGATACTGCCACCACCGTGTTTTACAGTAGAACTGGTATATTCAGGCTCAAGCGCAATATAAGATTTCTAACACAATGCATTTTATTGCACGGTTTTCACTGATGGTCAACAAGCTTGGGAGACCTTTGACTGGATTTACGTTGAGATTTAATTAACAAACCCTATACCCTATTTAATTAATAAACCTGATACCCTATTTACTAATTAAGCCACTTCTAAAGTCAGTCAGTTGCTGTCATAGTTTGAGTAAAAATATAAGCAAGCAACACTTTTTAGGTTTTAACTTGGAAAAAAAAAAGTTATACATTGTTCTTTCGTCCAATTCAAAAGTATGCTCTGTTTTGTGTTGGTCAGTCAATCATTGTCTCAAGAAACACTTTTCTGGTTGTAACGTAAAATCTAAAAGAAAAAAAAGTTCAATAAAATAGTACCAGCATAAGAAATGCGTTCCGTATTTACCATAAGGCACCAGTATGTTGATCAGAATTGTGACTCCGGCAGTGATCAGAGCGCCGCATTGTGACGGACGGCGTCCAATGAAACTCATACACACAGTGACAACAACTTTAGCGGGGATGTCGACCGCGCCGAAGATCACTTGTATCAAGTAGATGTTCACCCCAAATTTCTGTAGGTCCATAGAAAGGCCATAGTACGCAAAGCTGGTTGATAACCTGAGAGAGAGAACGAACGAGAGAGAGAATGTCCTTTACTGCAGATTATTTAAAGATGGGTTTTGTTTGTGTCTTTTTATAGAAGAATCAGGATGTGTACCAGGTGGCACTGAGGCAGAAAGTCATGACGCGCATTTTGGGCGTGCGGAACAGATCAAGGGCAGAGTGGGGCCCCTGGGAGCACGACAGCTCTTTTTTCATAGATTCTTGCAGCATCTGCGCATAAAGAAGACATACTTTCAATGCACGTCCCATTCATGAATTAAAAACACAACTCTATGAAAATGACACTGCCGTACTTTTACATTAATCTTTTCCCCTTCTTCATGGCGGCCATTAAACCTGGCCACACTTTTAAGCATCTTCACAGCCTGTTCGGGTTTATTGTTTATCGCCAACCATCTTGACGACTCATGAAACCACCTGAGAATATACACGTGTTTATTTTATTAGATGGTTTTTGCCGTTTACAGACGCTCCCAACATTTGAACGGTCCGTCCACTTGCACCTTTGTATTCGCCATCTTACCATGCAATGAGGAAGAACACATAGAAGGGCAACGACACAGCCAGGGTCAACCACCTCCAGTCCGTGATCAAGTAGGCGATGGCCGGCAGAAGCATCTGCCCCATGGTGTAGCAGTAGCCGGTTGCCGTCCCCGTGAAAGTCCGCACACGAGTCGGGATCCACTCCACAACTTCACGAGAAAGAATCAAAGAAAAACATTTTATTTCTTGACAAACATCCATAAAAAGTCACATCAAAGTTATAGACTACAAGTGAGAATATAGAAAGAGGCAGATGAAGAGACAGACATAATTTTATTTCAGTTTATGCTAGTTAAAGATAGCCATTCAAAAATAAAATCAACATCAATAATGGTAATAAAAAAAAATAATGTCTTGGTTATTATTGTTATTGCCTTCCACAGCTCGTCTGACGAGTTGTAGTCTAGACTACTACATTTTATCCCTTTAGCAAACAAATTCTTGTTTTTATGTTTTTGGCTGACTGCTTAATTACTGAGTGAGAAGGTGTTGAGTCCCAGGCCCGACAGAGCCATGCCACAGCCAAACCGGAACAGACAGAAGACGGAGAAGGAAGGGGAGAAAGCAGCACACGTTCCCGAAACCGCCATGAGCAGGTTAGAGATCAGCAGGAGGATGCGGCGGCCATATCTAGGAGAGAAGAGTGATGTTTGGATTTTATTTTTTTTTAAAGGCACATTAAAGAAAAAGATTATTAGCATCAGATAGATTTGGAACTACTGATGAAACATTGGAGGATACCTGTCTGAAAGGCCTCCAAAGACAAGAGCCCCCACAAGCACACCGCCCATATAAATGGTTTGCCCCATTTGCTTTAAGGAGCGCAGGTCACACACCAAGTGCCACTGAAGAAAAGCAAAAAACAAATCTGTAAGTGTCTCCTACAATCATCTCTGGCTTGATTAAAGCCCCCACGATCGCAATAAAGTCTGAAGAACGCGGCCCTACATCAGATATGATAGTGGAGGTCATATCCGTCATGTTGTAGGACCATCCATCAACACATCCCTCCAGGACGGCGCCATAATCCCTCTCTGTGGCAGAACTACCATTCTGAGCCAGGAGGTGCCACTGTGGAGCAACGTATCGCTGGCAACTCTGTGGTTTCCCTGCTTCATTCAGTGGCACCGTGATCTGCAGAATCTCATCCGGGCTCAGCTGGGTCCGAGACATGTTGGAATGTGAGCTGCAGTGATGAGGCGGCACCATGGCCACAAAGTTCTGCAGCAGGTTGTGACTGGCCATCAAGAAGACTGGGGTGCAGAGGAGAATCACATGGAGGACCTGGAAGCGACCCGTGCTGCCGACCTGTTCGAGGAGGTCAGCGAAGGCCATCCTTCTGCACAACCACAGTATTGATATTAAAATTCTGCGGCATTAACAAACTTACAGTAGATGAATGAAAAAAAAGAAAAAAAGCAAGCGCTCTGTAACTATCTGACATCAAAGTGTTACATGATAAGAAATGGAACAAACTTACCTGATTGATCACACTTTGCTTTGTAAAGAAAAATTCTTAAAACAATAATAATAATAAAAAAAGCTTTCTGATATTTAATGCACAAAAACTAAGTTTAACCTAAAATCCCCATATAAGTCCTTAAAAATGTTGGGGGGAAAAAGGGCACAACAGAGAAATAACTAGCTTTGTCACTGCACCATATTTAAATCCATAAACGGCTCTGAAATTCCTCTACTTCTTCTCAACCTTAGGAATTAGCAGCTTTCTGTTTGAGCACCGAGCTAAAAGTACAGAGTCCTTGCTGCACAGGTCTTGTTGAAAGATCTGAAAGAACTCCAGCATCAGTCCCACCTCAGCTCTTTGCCCTCTTTGCACTGAGAAACACTCACTGCCCTTTAGTGGTTACTTAATATGAATGACTGAGTGCGTGTGTGTGTGTGCGTGTGTGTGTGTGTGTGTGTGTGTGTCAAAGAGAGAAAAAGAGAGAGAGGCACACGTGCATACACATGAGATCAATCAGGAAATGTTTTTCTTTGCTATTTTTTGCAGACGTTTCTGATTAGCGTACCAAGAAGTTAGCAGGATTAAAGATAAACAATAAGAAAGAAAAGAGGTAATAAGTGAGGGAACAATGAGTGAGTCATTGCCATAAGTTGCAAAATACGTTGATCAATATTCAACAATTTAAATGCCCTTTAACACTACGAACCTTTTCTCCTTCTCCCTAACGCCTCGTGTTATAACACTGTAAATAAGTTACTGCGCTTTGCTTTGCAGTCTAAATAATATAGGAGAAAATGACTGGAAATAACATTAAAAAAAATCTAATAATTATATTTTCAAGGTGAAAAGATATTAGGCTTGATCCGATTGTAACTTAAATAGGAGCTACTTTAGCTTTGTTAGATTCCTGCTGATTAGTTTTGAGGAATGTTTTCTCTTATGTAATAATCAGCATGAGACGTCGGAGCCAATGAAGCTGCAGGTGCACCGGGGCTAAACAAGAAAATCTAAGTTTTTTCAGCTGTCTGACTCAGAAACCGACTGGAGCTGCTAGATTTTTCCTTCTTCAGCATATTTCTTTTTTTTTTTTAATCAATTTATTTAAAATTGGATTCAAGGTAAAACCGTATCATGCGGTGCTTTGTAAAAAATAGCTTTTTACTCTGTTCCATTTTGGAAAACTTTAACATGTCTTTTAGGGGATGGGTTGTGAGAAAAGCAGCACAAAGTGTTGCATAACTGTGGACGGGATTTATTTTTTTCTTGTTTTTCATCACCGTTTATCAAATAAATAAAAATCAGACTAATGCAGCTGGCATTTGTGTCCATGCAACAGGACAGTTCGATCTCAGTATAAATACTGTGGCTCAGTGAAAAAAAAATATGAAAAAAAATGTAGATTTGATATGAATTTGGGGTTCTTTTTTATATATAAAAAGTAAAACAGAAATATCTTTACTTTTGTTTCATTTTTACAAATAAAAAACTGGAAAAGAGCCCTCTCTTTTCCATTTCACATACTTGAGATATTATTTAATGAATATGTCCATTAAAAAAAAAAAAAAACACAAGCAGAAGAGAGAGAAGCAGGAGATGTTAAACGTCCTGCTTTCATCTCTTAGTTGGTTATTTTCCTTAATCTCACATTATTCAAAGAATAGTTAGCAGAGAAATCATCCATAAATTATAACATAAAACTCTGGAGAAAACTTTGAATACAGTCTTAATGTTTTACACAAGATGTGTCAACACGTTTGGCAGCTTTCTGTGTTCAAGGTTGAATGACTAACCAGACGCGGCAGAATATGCAGATTATTTATCTGATCCTAGAGGTGAACAGGTGATGTTTCTGTGATGTTATAGCAAGGCAGAAAGCAATAAAGCTTCTCTGATCAATATAATAACAATAAACAAATGTTTTTTTGTTTTTTTTGTTTGTTTTTTTTAAAGCATGAACATCAGAGAATCAACTACAGAGGAAGATTTGTGGGATGATTTTTGCTTGAGTTGAGCAGGGCTATTCCATTAGGTCCACTTTACATGTCACTGTGTTGCATAAGACCTGTTCAGAATATGCTTTCCCATTGCAAAAGTATTCACAACCCAAGTACCTGCTCACATTTTGTTACCATGCAACCAGAAACATCTGGTTGCATGGTAATGATGAACCAACACAAATACAATTTTATCGTAAAAGAAAAACCAACCAGTAATCTGGATTACCATACAGGAAGTCTGTTGGTTAAAATATTTTCTATACCTACTTATTTCTTGCAGGATGCCTCCTGGCAATGGTGATCCTAACGTTCAAGTGAAGTCTGATCTCATCACTGTTCAGTAGAAATGGCTGGCTGAGAATAATCAAGAAGCCCGTCTTAAGGATTAAACAAACCAAGTCACAATTTTTGACTCAATTATTGGTTAAAGTTATACAACTTTTGTCGCATCCTCAAGAGCCCAGCATTTAGCTTAAACAAATAAATCAGGAGAAATCAGCAAGACTCCTTGCTGAGGAGGCCTTGCGAGCAATTCAAGTACCTCAACTTTACCTCTAGATATGAAAATCCCAGTTTATTTTGCTCCACATCATGGTGAAAACATAATGAGTTGATGGCAACTAAAGTTTCCCCAGCAAGCATCATGTTACTCTGTGGTTTTGCAGCGTTTTAACAAGCTACACCAAACAGAAAAAGCTGTCTTCTTGTAAAAACAGATAAGTATTATCTTATAAATACAGCTGCCAGATAAACTTGCTGTGGTATTTGTTGATGTGAACTTATTTACTGAACATTCTCCTCTAAAGTTATTAGTCCTTCTTATATCAGAAGAGTCTGACTCTGTTGAAGAGGGCGGCGGGGGCGAGCAGACTTATTTCTTGGATTGAAAGACTGACTTATTGAGCGAGACACATTTCATTTTTTTTCTAAACAAGAGACCGTTTTCTGTCTCTGTCATATATTGATCAAAGCGAGTCTCAAGCATTTCATTTACACCTCAGGAAAGTCTGTCACCGGGCATAATATCGCTCCTCAAAGACAGAGCTACAAAGTGAGCCAATTACAGTCAGTCACTCCTCGAGAGGAGCATATTTACAGACCCACAGATCAAAACTTTGCAAGGTAGGAACAAAACACAAGTGGAAATCCTGTTTAAGTTCATTATATGTCTACTGTGATCTGAAGCTTGTACCGTGGGATTTATGCTTGATCCTTGAACTCAGAGGTAAGCCCAAAAAGCAACAAGTTGTCTTACAGTTTACTGCAACACTAAAACCAGACTATAGAAGCCAAAATTGATAAATGTGACATAACACGTGTATCCTTTCATCCTCTCATCAAGTCCGTTAATGGTTCTTTTCAAGATTAAACACACAACCCTGATCTTTTGTCACTGTGCAAGGAGAGCTTGTTGAATAGAAATGTGTGAATCATCCTCTTAAGGTCAAGCTCCAACATGGTTAGGAAATGACACAGCTTTTTTTTATTGGTGTCAGATATATATATATAAAACTATCCTCTTCTTCTCTGGCAATGGGGCTGTGAAAATGTGATGCCCTCGTTCTGTTTTTCTTTTGCTTGTCAAATTTAAATATTTCAATTCATCAAACAAAACTTAATAGCAACTAAAAGGAGTAAAGTGAAAATCATTTTTAAATGATTATTCATTCTCAAATTAAAACATGAATTAATTGCAATTAACAGCAATTTGTGGAAGACTGAAGAGACCTCCATGCATGACACCCATTCGAGGAAAATCAAGAAATCATTGACAAAGTAGCAGGTTAAAAGGGCTCAGAAAGCAGAACATAAAGGCATTGATACTGATATATCAGCTTGGAAATGGTTACAAAAACATTTCTAAGACTTTGAGACTCCAGTGCACCACAGTGAGAGTCACAAATAGAGAAAATATGGAACAAACATTTTCAAAAGTGGTCTGCATAACAAAATTACTCCAAGAGCTCATCAATGACTCATCCAAGAGGTCGCCGTGTAACCAGTAGATTGACAACTAAAACACTCAGACCTCTCTTGTTGGTTAATGGCTTTTGAGAGCGCCGTAGATGTTAGCTGCTCCAGTGTGTGTTGCTTTGACAAAAAGTGGTTGTCAAAATTTAGCATCTGCAGCAGGATACTATTCAGCTTCTTTCATGGGTTTGTCCACATCACTTTCAGGCATTAACTACTCACTTGGTTTGTTTTTTCTGCTTCCTTAGATGTCCTATCTACTACTTGTGAACATTTCTGGGGACATTGTGGTCAAACTGGCACAACAGGGCCTCTCGATGTTAATGTTCACTTCTTTCAAATCTTGCTTCACCATTTGCTGCTGCAGCTTCCTTCAACCTCATTTATTTCTTATTATCCATGAATTCTGAAAATCTTCGCAAAATCAAGTGACACGGTTGAATCCTCTCTGGTTAGTTCAAATAGACTTCAAACTTGATATTTGATGACCTTGAGTTTCATTGATTCTTTGTGCGCGGTTCTTTCTCTGAGGATTACCGAGAAAAGTTTCTGTCTCTTTAGTAAAAGAGGGCTTAACTCTGCAGGTTGTGACTGATGACATACTCATGGCACATTTTGAACCCCCATATTACAGAGGTTTTATTTATTTGCTGTTTTTCAGTTACTTGTACAATTTTTAATTTAGAGCGCACTGCCTCTCAAAAGTATTTCTAACCTTTAAACCTTTTCACCTGTTGTCACAAAGCAACCTCAAACCTCCACGTATTCATTATGAGATAAAAATGTTAAAAGTGTGGCATCCCTTTGTATTCTGCAGCTGCAAATGTTTCTGAATAAGCCCCCAATACTTTAAATATCAAGACACTGAAATAGTTCAAATTAAGTCAAATTGGATGGAAAGTGTCTATCAACAGTGAATCTCAGTCTTGATATAATGTGCTTAGCAAGGAGAGGGATTCTTCTCTAAATCTAAATGTTGTTCAGCATATGCTGGCAAATTAGGCCCATTTAAATTCAACATCCAGTTAGTAGTCCAGGTCATGACCTCATTATCAAACTTAAAAAATAAATATTCAATAACTGCTCTGACAGGCCACACATCCTACTTGACTGGACAGAGGAGCCGGTTTATTGTAGCAGAGGTTCTTTTTTTATGCTGCTGTTGAGATTCGTGGTTTTTTATTTAACTTTCTGAGTACATCTGTCGCGCTGGAGCAAATGTTATCAGGAAGAGCCTGTGATAACAGCTCGCATTACGATTAACTGCTTCTGGCTGCATCCCTCCGCTGGAGTGCTGCCCTCACAAGCAAAAGTGCCAAAGTCCTGTCTCCTTGTAAACTGGGTCTCGTGCTAATGTTGACACAGAGGTTTGCTATGGGGCAACAGCCTTATCAGACACCCATATCCCTGCTTTTGTGCTGCCCTATTTAACCGTGGCACATACTGTCCTTTTATGTATTTATTTTGCAATGCCATCTCATGTTGAATGTTGGACTTTTGTCCAAAACAACCCATCCTGAACTCGTTCATATCTTGACTGTTTTGGCAGGTACAATATTTATTTTCACAGCAGCTGATGTGGTTTTACTAGGGCATTAACAAGTGCATTTTGTGGTACCTTTATGGAAATACCCGTTATATCCATTAACGTTAATGAAGGGAAGTAAAAATTATTAAAATGTTAAAATGTAAAATCTGCAGTTCTGTGGGAAAAGAACTGACCCCCTTGCTTTGCTTTTTTGCAAGAGTGAAATGTTTAAAATCATCAAACAGATGAGTGTCAAAGGAAGCACTAAAAGCAGTTTTCAAAGGAGGATTAAATTTTTTAGGCAACAAAACACGGCCCGATGTGAAAAACGTTATCTTTCCTTGACCAAACATACATTAATTTAGATGACGCCAGCAAGTTCGTTCAGATAGGTAAAGCTCATCCTGAGCTTTCTCACAATCTCTAAGCCCTCACAATCTCTAACTGTACTCTTAAGTTCATGAGCTACCACTGGCCACTTTGTTACCTTCAGCCCATCTGCCTCCCCTGCACCTGCATGGACTCTGAAGTCAGAGACCCTTTCTTAATTTTCTGAAATGTGGAAGAGATAGTCAGGGTGTTTACATGCACTTATCACTGATATGTTGAAGAGCATGCTCATGGTGTAAAGAGACTTGAGCTAATAATCATTTTATTTCAAGTTTACATGCAAGCTGTGATTATGCTAATTTTTCCACAGCTAAGTGCAGGATCACCAATTACATAAAGACCTGATTACTGCTAGACGCGTAGAATCAAGAAGCCACATAAATGGAAACCAGCAGACATCATTAAGAGTGCTGAAAGATCATAAAGAAAGGTCATGGCACAAAGTAAAGAAATTCAAGAACAAACCCACTTTTTATGTAGAGCAATATACAGATTTGTTTTCATTATTAAAGGATGTTAAAGACATCGTTTTTTATTTTCTTAGTAAAGATCTGATTTTAAAAACATTATATAATGTGAAAATGTTAAGTGTGAATATAAGGAAAAACTGTTGTTTTTTATTACTTGTAATAAGATTGACATGATTGAAGGGGTTAAGGTTTAAAGAAGCAGTAAAGAGAGTATGGTGACATCTAGTGGCCGAGGTACACATTGCAACCACCCCAACACTTTCCCAATGAAGCACAGCATCACCCTTTTCATCCAATAGTTTAGGTGAATTTCTAAATAAAAAAAGCATAGTACACCTATTTATTAGTCAGATTTGCATAGAAATACATAAAATAATGCTTATTCCTAACATGATTTTTATTTAGTAGACATTTTCTCTGTAGTTATTTTTCTTAAGCAAATGTGATTACATCCCAAAATTGTTATTATCCGTGTTTCTGTGTATTTATTTTACGGTTTTTCTGTGTTCAGTTTCTGTCCTGAGTCTCTGTTTCTGCGTCTTCCCCGTTGATTGCTTCCCAGGTGTGTCCAATTACCTGATTACCCCTGTGTGTATTTAAGACCACCTGTTGTCTCTTGTCGGGCCCCAGCGTTAGTCTGACCTTCATCACAATAGAACTGGTTAAGTCCTGTGTTGGCGTCAGCTCTCGTTTTTCAGTCCTATATCAGTTGCTACCGGTAATTAGCTGTGTGCTATTCTCTCTGCCTGCCTGCATTGGACTGTTTTGAGCTTCTCCTTATTAAATCATCATCTTCATCATCATCATCTGGGTCTCAGCGTTCATCCTCACCACCACAACCATACAAATCATGACAAAAATATATATTGAAAATAACATTTAAGGTGGAAAATCATGTCTAACATCCATAATAAAGCAATAGTGTTTTAGGTAAGTAAAGTCTCAGAAAGGGAAGTTGCTAAAACAAATTTTATTTAGAATGAATCTGAATGGATATATAACAGAACCTTTTTAATAATACAAAAAATCACCAAAAAAATGTACAAAGCCCACCACAAAGCTCTTTCAGTCCACGTTACATCAGATACATATCAACTCCTACATCTCCAAAGAAACTGTAACAGTTTTCCTTGGCCAGCATGTAACCTGGATAAGCAATAATGGAGGTAAGGAGAAATGTAAACTTTCTGAGGTTTGAATGTGCTGTGGATGCGAGCTTGTGGGGGCTTCTTGCCTGACATTACAGAGCCAACAATAGCGGTTCAGCAGGTGTCAGAGCCTGGGTGAGAAACTGTGTGTGTGTTGGCTGTCATAAGGAGAGTTTATTGCTTATCGTCAGGGGCAGGCAGTTTCTCAAGCGTGGGCTCCATGCCCCAGATCTCGCGCGCGTACTGGGCAATGGTGCGGTCACTGGAGAACTTGCCACATCCAGCAATGTTGTAGATCACCTTCTTGGTCCATTCCTTGGGGTTCTGTTATAAGATGAAAATAACAAGTAGGCAATAGAAGCAGTCACTTTTGTTTCCCCTATATTAAGACTACACTAACAGGACTAACCCTAAGCTAGACAGTTAGAAATAATGACTTATTTTTAATTTATACCTTGTACAAAGCATTGACTTTCTCCTGGCATTTAATGTAGTCTTCATAGTCAGCAAAGACCTTGAACCTGAGAAGAAAACATGAAAAACTTAACGAATAAAACGCAGACAATTCAAAGGTAAGGTTACAGAGATCAGAGATCTTGATGTCTGATTCCAAATTCCTAGATTCAATGCCAACTTTTATTTAAATTTTTTCTTTAAAATGCTTAGACTAGTCAGACCTGGGAAGCAATAGAAATTCATCAAGGACCGATCCAGTGTGCTCTACCACCTGCACAACCAGGCAGCCTGTTTGTCAATAATGTTCCTATATATGTAAATATACACAAATGCTAGGTTGCTTGTACCTGTCGTGATGCATCAGCATGTTGACGATTTCCTTAAACAGGTCTGGCTGCTTTGGGCTGAAGAAGCCACCGGCGATCTGGTCAATGGCCTGTTTCAGCTCAGGCAGCCGGTTGTAATACTCCTCAGCATGGTATCTAAGCAGGATGGAAAATAAAAATGAAAAACATTGACTAAAGCGCAAGCTTATCTCTGTGGTAACAAGCTCTTTCATCGGCGCAGCTACAAAACTGCTCCGTGTTCTCTACAGTCCCACCTTTTAATGTACAAAACCCTCATTATGCGAGTCTTAGAGCAAAGGAAAAGGAAAAGATTATTATTAAAACCAGTGGAACAGCTCAGAGCAGCTGGACTGTCAGAGCGTGTGGAGCTCACTGCGGTGATTTTAAAAGGTCTTGACAGTTGGCCTCTCTCGGAGGTATTTCCCCAAATGGATCTGATAATGATACTCCGATGGCACAAGTAAAAAAGAAAAGGATAAACCTCTCTGTACTCCGTCTAAGTCTTCCTGTAAGGAATTCTATAATTTTTCAGAACCAGTAAAATATTTTCCTCTCCTCTTGATTGCACATGAAAAGACGGAAGGTGTGGTTCACTCCTTACCCTTTCTTGTCGAGTGCATCGACGTCATCTACTCTCATGCCAAAGATGAAAAGATTGCCTTCCCCAGCTTCCTCTGCCATCTCAACGTTAGCTCCATCCATGGTGCCAATGGTCAGGGCTCCGTTAAGCATGAACTTCATGTTGCCGGTGCCGGAGGCCTCAGTGCCGGCTGTGGAGATCTGCTCTGACAAGTCTGATGCTGGAATAGCTGCAAGATGGCAAAAGAAGGATGCTGATCTTTGCAGTAAGCGCTTCAAATTAGTGTTTTACTCTCAGCGTACAGTAGGTTCTTACCTTTCTCTGCCAGTGTGACTCTGTAGTTCTCCAAAAAGATTACCTTCAGGCGATCTCCAACCACAGGATCGTGGTTGATGACCTCGCCAATTGCTGTGATCAGACGAATGATCATCTTGGCTGTGTGGTATCCAGGAGCGGCCTGCGAGTTGAGTTCAGTTAAAGATCTGGTGACATATGTTGTCAAAGTGTAATTCCTTTTATTTTTATACAAACCTTTCCTCCAATCATGACTGTCCTTGGAGTCCACTGCTTGTTTGGCTCTCTCTTAATGCCTGGTAAGAATAGCAACAAATTTAACTTAACAACCTAAAACTACAGAACAACAACAAAAAAAAAAAAAAAAAAAAAACTGAATTTACTATGTAAATAAGGTTGTAAACTGAAAAGATGAGCTGGAAGGAACCATCTAAATCTTGACTTTTAAAAAGTACAGCTGTCCAACACAGTAAAAATGTTTAAAGGGTATCCTAACTCTATTGAGAAGATTAATGTATAAAGTAATTATAAACATAAAATCCGTTTTCACTCTCTTCAGAATCTTTTTTACCTCATTAAAAAAATCTGTGAGTAATTTGGAGTTATTTTCCACTGAAAAATCCATGAATACTGAACCACAAGTAGCTGGGAGTCAACTGTAGCCCCAACACAAATACAGAAATGAAGGATCCTTTTGAATGAGAGCTAGAAGGACTCCAAAAAACAAAAGACAAAGTCATTTGTCCTTCTATTTAAGCACCTTGTATGTTTTATGTCCTGGACAACTGATAATAGACGCCAGAAATCTCAGAAGTTGTTACAGAAAAAATACAAAGAGCTAAAGGGCCTCAACAGTGGGAGGTTTTACACAATAAAGTAGATGTAGAGCCAGAGGCAGCTAAACGAGGACTTACGGTTGTAGTAAGTGATGATGTGGAGACAGTTGAGCAGCTGCCTCTTGTATTCGTGGATTCTCTTGACTTGGACGTCAAACATGGAGTTGGGATTGATCTTCACCTTGTAGTGCTCCTCCAAGTGCACAGCGAACTTCAGCTTGTTCTCCTACAGGATCAAAGCATTTGTTTTTGTTTATAGGGAAAAAAAAATGTACTTCAGCTTCTGCCACTGTAAACAGATTCATTATGCAAATGCGGTTAAAGCAATTACCGGAGACAAACAATACACGAAACACAAACGCGGGAAAAATGCCAATGAAAACTCATAAAATGTCATGTCACCTCTCTACGCTGATTGCTGCCTGTCACAGGCTGGGTGGGCTGGGGGCCAAGGATGTATTCATTATAATTGCTTTTTAATTACACAGAGAGTTAGAAGTAATGAAACTGGGACACGCCTGTGATGTATAGAGGAGCGATATCCAGATGGAGCTTGGGAATGCCTGGGAATTATGTTTGTACTTGAAAAGCCAGTAGCTGTTTCTATGTGTGAAGGACATGATTTTGGTGCTAACAGCCTGTGACTACGCAAACATTTTTTTATATGTTGTCATAATCCAACCACAAGCTTTAAATACTTTTATTGGGATTTTATGTGATCAACCAACTAAAAGGCCCGTGGTAATACTGGAGGAGCAACATGACAGCAATTCATTGTGCACCCCACAAACATCTTTGACAGAAAAGAGAAGACGTCCATTGTTGCTGTGACCTTCAGGATAGGGAAGCTGACCACAGTTGATAGAAAGACGAGCAAAGGCAAATACAAATCAATCCTGGGGAAAAAACAACAACAAAACAAAACAAAAAAAACGACGTGGGAAAGCAGAACAATGACTCTAAACGTGCAGCCAGAGCTGCTGCAGTGGAACGGTTTGGACCAATGTATATTCTGAAGTTAGACTACTCAAAGTCCAGACTAAAATCTAGCTGATAGTATTTGACAACAATTGAACATTGATGTTCAAACGCATTTTCCATCTAATCTGAGTGAGATTGAGCTAATTTGCGGCGAAAACCCAGAAGAGAGATTCCTCAAAGATCAGCAGCTGTAACTGCATCAGAAGGAGGACACGCAAAGTATTGAGTCAAAAACACTGAAAACAAACCAATAGCACATTTATCAGATACATATTGGTGAAATCAACAAACCGTTGGGATAAAATGTGCAAATGGTCAGAGTATATGGTAACATTATCAAGGCATTGTAATTAAATTTAAGCCAATGTTGAAAGCACTGTGTGAACTTGAAAGGTGAAAACAAACAATATGTGAAATCTTGCAGAAACCCATTTTCTTTCACATAGCTGCTGAAAAAGATACCAAGATCAGCAGTGTGCTCTATTTTTGTGCTGCTAATTAAACCGCTGTGTGCCCCGAGGAATGTTGCTACTAAGGTGAGGGAAGTATTTGCTTTTTAAATTTTACTTTTGCTGGGTTAGTAAACAGTTGATGAATCACAAACTCAAGCACATACGGCTAAATAGTCCACTGTTCACCTGTTTCACTTTGGCAACATCCCGAATAAATGCCTCATCATCCACGAAATCCCGGAGACGCTGCAGCTGGTCCAGATCGCGAATGAAATCCTCCCCAATCCTCTGATGAGCAACAAAGCGACACCAAGTCAGCCCATACTGTCAAGTGGTTCACTCTGCCTGATGACCTAAATATTAGCGTGGCTTTGTTTATGCCATCTGACCTCAGCAATGATCTCTGCCAGTCCGGGGTTGCACATGACCAGCCAGCGGCGAGGGGTGATGCCATTGGTCTTGTTTTGGAACTTGTGTGGCTCCATTTCATAGAAATCCTTAAAGCTGGCGGGAAAACAAAACTTTAGATACATCTGCACACAGCTGCTTGACATTCATTATGTAGTTATATTATTTACAATAGAAGTCCCTAATAAAGCATTCAGGACACCTGGAAGGTTCTCCCTCATTATTTGCAAAACAGCTCAGGGGAAGTCTGTTTATTTGATTTTTTTATATTTCTTTTAGCCATTCTGTTGTATCTCAGCAGTACGATTGATTCTTTTTCTTGGTAGTGATTAAAACTGATCCTAATCTGAAGTGTTTTGCTGCCTTAAATGCAATCTTAAAATATTGTCCCATATTTAACTCTATTGATCACATCAAACCTAAACAGCTGCCACCACCATGTTTCATGTGGAGATAGTGTGAACGAAGTGAGAAGGTAAATGAAGATAAACAGAGCAGCCCACCCTGCTTGTGTCTTTTTCCTTCTACTGCTACTAGTCACAAAATATCCCAAAACATAAGACATTGTTGTTTGCCCTGATATGATTAAATGAGAAAGTAAGTAAAACAGAGACATATGCTTTTTCAAGGGACTGTAGTTCTAATTTAATTACTGGTAAAACGAAAAAAAAAAAAAGTTTTTGACTACTTACATTGTAGCTTTTAGGATGTCAGAGTGGATTCTGGCCACACCATTGACAGCGTGAGAACCAACTATGCACAAATGGGCCATGTTGACCCTCTTCTGCCCTCCTTCCTCAATCAGCGACATCCGACGAAGACGATCAACATCTCCTGGAAACGCGGCGGCAACTTTCTGCAAAATCAAAAGGAATTTCTGATTTTAGAAAGAATTAAAAACACATCTTTTGCTTGTTACATCAAAGCTGGTCTTTGTCTGTACACAAAAGGTCACACCATACATTTAAAATACAAGCTAGCAGCATCATGACCATTTCTATCAGTGTGAGAGTAGATGAAAGCTTTCACATGAAAGCTTTCTCTTTTTTTATCGCGCAGCTCTGCCCACCACTTCATATTTTTGTCTTGTTTCAGAAGAGATGTGGGAGTTTTTTCTGACAGATGTTGAAAATAAAACTCAAGATACATTTATTTATTTATTTTTTGCTTTTTGGGCTTTCACATTCTAGAAGATGTTCATCTTTAAAACAACCATTTTGGCACAGAAAGTCACCGCTGCACATTGTGTGTTAAATAAATTCTCTCTTTTTTTTTAAAAGGTTTTGTTGGCTCTAGTGGCCTTTATTTGAAAGTAGTTTTACAGGAAAGAGGGCAAAGACATGCGGCAAATGTCACCAGGCTGGGAATCAAACCTGCGACCATCGCCACAAGGACCAAGGCCCAAGGCCTCACTACCTGGGTTGTGCTTTGCCCCTGCGCCACCACAGCACCAAATAAATTCTCATTTAATTGTTTTCTAATCTTGTTATTGTTTATTGTTAATGTAGGAGATTAGATATAATTTAATTTCTTCATAATTTTATTTTCAACTATGCTGAGTATACCCTGTAAAGATTAAGCAATAGTCTTATTTCACCGTACACTGAAACAGAGTTTGGATGCAACACATTGCTGTCTGAACATATGTTGCAGTTTGCAGCACCAACCTCCAGGTGGCGTCGGTTGATCTCATAGATGATTTCCAGGTGACGGGGCAGCAGATGGGAAAACAGGTCTACTGGCCAGCGCTCCAGAGCTTCAGGAAGGACAGTGTGGTTGGTGTAGGCACAGGTCCTAACACAAATGTCCCAGGCCTGAACATCAGCCACAGGAAGCAATGGTTAAACATCTTTGTTTTGTCTAATATCAATAAAATCATATAGTTTCTTGAATGATGTGATGATACAGGGGTTTTCCCACTCATTTACATTGCAGCCAAAATTATATGTTGTTTTAGTAATTCAATTTAAAGAGTGAAACTCATATTTTAGATCAATATGAGTTTCACAAAGTGATGCTAAAGAAGCAGTGGGCCTATGAAAAATTGAGTGAAAGGAAAACTGTAGCAAAGAAGTGCATAAACTACAGGGATTATTGTTACTATGACTGAGAATGGGAAAGTCTAAATCTCATTAAAGAATTTGAAGGAGATTTACAAGATGTGAATTGAGGCTAGAATTACTTCCTTGTGGTGTTTCAAACATGTTTTCCTACTTTTTTAATTAAGATTCAAAGTAAATAAAACCCCAAAATTCTGCTTAATAGATTTTTTTTATATCACATAGAACTAATTAAAAAAGTATTTGCAGCACAAAAAACACATCCAGAAAAAAACACATCCAACGTAATTTCAAATTATGCTCACAATAAACTTTTGTGTCTCACCCTCTTTGTAATCCATTACCAACACAAACAGACACACATCACTCTGTTCGTAATCTGTTATTTCCAGTCTTATGAATAGAATAATTTACCTATTCATTGATTTACAACTTTGTTAAGATATACTTGTGCCTGGTACCAGCGAAGAGCTTTAGGAAAATAAAGAAAACGGGACATTTACCGTTTCCCAATTGAGTTTTTCACTATCAACGAGGACCCTCATCAGCTCCGGAATAGCCATCGCCGGGTGGGTGTCATTTAGCTGGATTGCAACCTGCATGTGCAGAACATTTGGTCAGTGTAGAGCATGCACAGAATGCCAGTAACAAACATAAAAACCATTGTAGGTGCTGTTCATGCCAACTAATACTTAATATGATCAATAAACACACACAATACCTGCTCAACACACTGATAGAAAGTCTTTCATGCAGACATTTGACAGAAGTGACTTTGTCAAAGTTTTCCCATTGTACCTTGTCAGGCAGTTTGCTGAAGTCTGTGCGAGTGACCTCCCTGGAGCCAAACTTTGAGACCTTGAAGCGGCGGATGATGTCTTGCAGGGTGGCAGACACCACAAAGTATTCCTGCTTCAGACGGAGCTCCTTCCCTTCAAAGAACTGGACACAAAGACACCGTTTTGTTCTGGAGTCAAATTTCAAAGTTATTTTTATTCATTAAATTGGTACTTTCATTCAAAACATGTTTTTTATATAATTATAATTAAGGCCTTGACTCAAAAGGAAGTAGGTATTTGTGCAGGTTTGTTGCTGTTGTGCTCTTATCTCTTGTAGATCTACATTAGTGTGTGTGTTTTTTTATTTTTTTTTTACAGTTCAGTAAGTGGTTTCACATCCATTCATCCACACCCAGACATCCTTCTCCACTAGTCCATTCCAGTGAGTCCCAATACGGTCCCAGGTCATAAGGAATATATAGTGCCTACAGCAAAAAAAAAAGGCTTCCAGATCAGATATCCATAAATATCTCTGCTGACTCCTTTCAATGCAGAAGAGCAGTACCTCTACTCTAAATAAAGTAGTACCGCATTCAGTTTCTGAGCGTCAATGAATGTTGCCACACAACCAGGCTAAACAAAGAAAGCTGATATCAGAAGCTTGTGTCTGGAATAGTGTTCCTTGAGTCACAAACAATATTTCATGACCATAAGCTTTGATGTATTAAAAGCCATCAATGTTTTGTTTATATTAAAAATAAAAAAAGTGTGGCATACAATTATATCCTCCATCCTTCCCCATATGCACACACACATACACACACACATCACCCATCAAACAAATACTCTGTGGAACCAGATGTTGTCATGGTAAAAGCTGCATATCTTTTGATGTGTGTATCTTCTAGTTTTGCACATCCACACACAGACTTTTTTTTAGCCACACTTGCTTTCAAAATATCTCAAGCTCCGTCAGATTCGATCTAAACCTTTTCACTGTAGCTTTGTCCGAATGTCTAGCGTTGTTCTGATGGAAGGTGAACCACTGCCTCAGTTTCAATTGGTTTTTAACCACTGACAGGTATTTTCAGACTAAAAAGACATCCTGATAATACATATGAGCAAATATTGTTACATCTTAATCCGAAAAAGCATATTGTGCTGCAAAAAGCTCTGTCTCAGTTCACTAAACATTTGTGATTTCACAGCTGCAGTGGCTGACCATCCCAACGTCTGCTCTCACTTGCACAGACATAAATTACTAAGCTCTTCCTGACTTATAGCTCAAACCAGAAGTCTGTCTCCTGGTGTAAATTCTTATTCTTGGGCTTTCAGAAAGCAGAGGTCAGGCCTTAAGTCAGACACTAGACACTAGAAGACTCCTTGGACAGGGGACTGTGATTGAACTGAAGACAAAACACATTCGTTGTCATGTCAGGTGGCTCCAGTCTCCAGGTTAATCACACAACAGCCACACTTTCTTATCCTCTCACCAAATGTACTGTGCAGTGAAAAATCAGAAGACTAACCTGTTTTCCATGATTTGATTCCATGTTAACAAACACCAAAATAATTATGTTATTATTTAAAGGGACAATATTATATATTTTCCAGCCATTTTATAGCACAATAAAATAACCTCAAAGTCTTATAAAAATGCTGTATATTTCAAATATGACTTAAAAGATATTTGACTTTGTAATTTAACACCCTGAAATTGGGCCTCTGTTTTTTTTAAATCTCCTGCTCTTTCTGAAACTCCGCTTTCAGGGAGTCATCACATTATCCATGCTTACCACGTGGTGAGGTGATGTTTTATGCTGGAAATGTTTTATTTTTTTTATCCCAAACTGGTCCTCTCTCTTAGTGTCCAACTATTTAAATTTCAGACTCATCTGTAGAAACGTTTTCTTTACATTTTCTGCGGCAAACTTCAATCTGGCCTTCATCTTCAGTTTTCGTTTTTGTTCTTTGGGAGCAGAACCTCCTCGCAAACCTGCCTTGAAATTTAAACTTGTGCAGTCTCTTTCTCGCTGTACAGACATTCACTTAAATATTAATAAGGGTCTGTTGTAGGTTCGGTGAGAAAAGGTTTTTGGAGACTTTTAGAATTTTGCACTCGGCTGGACGAGCTTTCCAGGAGGGCCAGACCTTGGCATGTTTGCTGTTGAAAGTTGCCGTCTTGTAGACTACTTTCAGTCCAGTGCAATGAGTAATTTCAGACTCTTTGGAGACTTTCTAAAATCCCTTACCAGACACAAAGTTTTACAATCTTCATATTTACAAATGTGTCAGAAAAACACACAGAGTGTCCTAAATGTTGGGTCAGTGGCTCCAGTTCTTGTGGATTAGAAGGTAATATAGTTTTTCTTACATTATCATTGGGGTAAAGCACACGGGAGATGTTCTCAGCCAAGTTCCTGTCCAAAACAGCCTGAATGTAGCCACCAACATTGACTATGAAGAGAAAATAAAACACAAACTTATTTTATTAAGCAAGATCTGGAATTAGAGAATGTATTAAAAAGTGTCACTAAAGTCAGACACGTACAGTCTTTGAGGTTAAACTCGCAAGGAGCCTTCGCAGACCACAGCCTCATGGTGTTCACAATGTTGTTTCTGTAGCCGGGTACCGGCGTGTCATATGGCAGAGCCAGCACAACCTATCGGTGGCATGAAGGGACAGAATTGTATTGTATGTCAGTAGGGTCCCATCTGAACAAGATTTTAATCTTTGTTACTTCAGATTATACTTTCACCTGGGTGTCCACCCATTTCACACCGTCGGACTGATGCTCAGTTCTGCCATAGAAGTGAACAGGACGCATGTACTCCGGTCGAGCCTTCTCCCAGGGGTTGCCATAGCGCAGCCAGTCATCGGCCTCCTCCACCTGAGAAGCGACAGACAGACAGACAGAGTACCATGTTTTATTAATGATGACAAGGTACAGGGTGAGCTGCAAAACCGTTTAAAGTCACATTTTCATCTCATTTGCCCAGAAACTTTTCTTAAACATGCTTTGTGGATGGTTGGTGACAAAGTGCATATTTTTCTAGCTTTCTTTTAGCAATTTTGTGAATCAGTATAAAGAGCATGATGGACACCATGACTATGAATTGTCCTGTTAACAGATTTTTCCACATTTCCCCCAGGGCTCGGTTAAGAGGAATGAACACAATATATTTGCAAAACACTGTATTAACATTCACTCTTTTTTTTTCTATACCTGCCATCCATTGACGATTCTTTGATTAAAGATGCCAAATTCATAGCGAATGCCGTAGCCATATGCAGCCAGGCCCAATGAAGCCATTGAGTCCAGGAAACAGGCTAAACAAACAAAAGCATGTACAAATGTATTCATGGAAAACAAGAGTGATAATTTTCATCTCATGCAAAGTGCAACAAAATAAAAGACGTACCAGCAAGACGACCCAGGCCTCCGTTACCCAAACCAGCATCTTCCTCCATGTCCTCCAAGTCCTCCATGTCCAAACCCAACTACACAGAATGGGCAGAAGAAGAGGGAATTTGGCGGAAGCTGCTCCTTTATGCACTCTTTGGAAACAGAATTTCACTCTCGTAAGAGGATTAAATTAAGCTGTTTTGTCTCACCTGGTACATGGCCTCATCACAGGCGTTCTCCAGCGCGAGGTTCACCATGGTGTTTTGGAGCGTGCGGCCCATGTAGAACTCCAGAGAGATGTAGTACACACGCTGCAGATTGGACACAAAGAAAGACGAAATCCTGTCACCTTCAATAAACCGAACAAATGAATAAAAAGGCGTTAAGAGGTTTCATCTGTGCCACTGTTATAACAGTGAAACCTCCTCCCAGCTGGATGGATGGTTGTGGTGGTTCTACATGCATTCTTGTTAAAATGCCAGGTCTGTATGCAAAAGCAAATGAGAGGAAGAAAATCTAGCATTGTTTCAACGTCTTCTCCATCAATAGAATTCACTGTGTAATGTCAAAAGAAAAATACATTAATAATAAAATTAGGGCAATTGACTGATTAAATATGTGTGCACAACTTAAACTGATATTTTACTAGGGCAACTTGAGGTCAAATTTCACTATTGGGTTTTTATCTCAAATTAGTAAAATTTTCCAGTCTAATTTGACAAAGTTCTCTGCGCAATTGCAATCTTTGGTAAAAACAAACAAAACATTTTTTTTTCCCTCTCATTAAAGCTGCAGTATGTGACGTTTACGCAAAAAAGGTTGCATATTTATTACAACTGCTAACTGCTACTATATCCTGATAGTATAATACCAGACAGATAATGTGAAAAATTGAGCTCCTCTGTCTTCTCCCTGTGTTCCTACTGCCATCGGCAGAAATACACCACTCGGTCAACACCAACCAATCAGAGACATGAGGAGGGTTTTAGCACTGTCAATCATGCTCGTGTACACACTGCTCACACCCTCCTCCTAGATCTCTGTTATGCTACAGCTCCTTTCCTGCTTTTCCCTCATTTGAATGCACAGGCTAGTTAGCATGGCCATGATGACAGCGGAAGATAATTTTTTCTGAAACCGTAAGTTGTTTCTCCGCGATTAGCACAGCTGCAGTAAACCGGCAATCTTGACCGGTACATACACTAGCATGATTAACAGTGCTGAGAACTTCCTCCTGGCTCTGATGGGTTGTTTCTGATCCATCGGTATATTGATGGTAGTAGGACCACAAGGAGGAAGGAGAGGAGCTTGTTGTTTTTCCCAGATTATCTGTTTCATGTTATGCAGTCATAACATAGTGACAGTTTGACCAAATATGTAATAAACATGTTTTTATAAAAGATACCGACTGCCGGGTTGAACAACTTATCCATGCTTGAACTCTCAGTGGTGCTTGAATTCATCAGGCCTTAACACATTCTCCGAGAAGGCTTTAACAGGTATCGTCAAATCCAGGCCTCGGGGCTCGGTGTCCTGCACGTTTTTGATGCGTTTCTGCTTTAACACACCTCAGTCAAATAATGAGATCATTAGTAGGACTCTGGAGAACTTGACTGCATGGAGGAGGTGATTCAGCCATTCAGCTGTGTTGGACCGTGAACACATCTAAAACCTGCAGGGCACTGGACATCGAGGCCTGAACCTGAAGACCTCCTGTTTAGGAGATTTTAGCCAGGCCTGGGTGGTTTCTTTGAAGGAATAATATTATTTTAATACCCCACTTATTAGTCTACACACATGGAGAATGCAGAACATTGCTGTCATATGTAGAATACAACTAGTTCACGCTTGAAATTTTCCTTCAGTGTTGCTCTCTGACCCTTGACTGCCTCCCTGACCACTGCAGTCTCATCCTTTTAAGCAGTTGCTGAAAAGGTTCAGTTTCTATTATATTCCTCTTGATCCATAGATCAAATTATTGATAACTTTCTACATTGTTGGCATATGTAAAATGCTAAATGATGTAAAATGATTTTATATATATATATATTCTTTTTTACCATTTTCTGCTCTGTAATGATGGGAAAGAATAACATCAAGAAAATCTTACTTGTGCAGCTTATCTTTATTTCAGGTTAACCCAAAGATCCTTGAAATAGGCTGTGAACTCAATTCTGAATCTGAGCTCAAACAAAACATTAGCTCAAGGATGTGCATACTAATAAAGCCATGATATTACTGCTCTTTATTTTTTATATATTTCCTCTAATAAAGTTGTTTTGAGTTTAACTGTGCAGGATATATGTCACTGACATTATTTGTGGGAAAAGGTTTTTTAAATCCTTTATCAAAGTCTAATTTTCTTCCCTGAAACAGGGGTTTGCACCCTTTTAAGAGTCTCTGTATTTGACACTGAAACTATAAACTTGTGAAATCATATGCCAAATGTCAAAATAACGTCCACACCTTTCTTAAAAAACACCACAAAAAAAGAAAAAAAAATAGAAAAAAACTTCAGGTTTTATGATTTAGTTTCATGGTTGGGAGAGCTTATAAATGTGCCACCTGAGACAGTGTTTAGCCTTTGCCATTTAGATGTTGTTGTTCCCCCCCCCTTTCGTCTGACATGGAAGGGCACACACAGGCAGAGTAGGGAAGGAAGAGGACCAGGGAGGGGAGAGAGAGAGAGGGGGACTAGGGGAGCAGATTGCTTTGGGTATTACATAACATCCAACATTTTGGGCCCGGTAAAAAATAGCTCCTGTAGAGGTCGTTGTAAAGGTCAGCCAGAACCTGATAACCTTTAATTGTGGAGTTCAAGTCCTGGTAGACAGAGACGGCACAGATAGATGTTTAAAAACGACGGTGAGGGGAAATGACAGGGGCTCCATTTAGAGTAGTGCTGAGGATTCATTAAATTATATATAACTACACGTTCCTATCTGGTTTTAATTCTTTTACTCTACTGATCGACCCTGTTTTCTCCAAGAATGCAATCAGTATTAAGAGAATGGATCACGGAGATCCACACCTTATTTTAGCGTGGATGACCTTCCTCTCTATGCTTTCCAGTTAGACCAGCATGTTATCCACCTTTGACCTTTCGGTTCAGAGCTCAACCCCAACATGCCACTCTGCTTCTGATTGTGCTGTTGTAGCCCACTGACCTCTGAGCAAACATTTCCATACAATCACCAGGATGTTTCTTGAAAGCATGGCCTCAGCACATGCTGTTGAAAAGCGGGTCTCCCTCGTCCAGCTTTGTTTGGTAGGTTTATTAATGAGCCTCCAAAGAACAAATTATCACACAACGTAAGAGGAGACGGAGCCGACTTTCTCCCTCCTTCTCAACCCTCCGCCTGTAATTACACACGATTCCGGCTGACATTTCTAAGTGCAAATGGTGCAGCTTGCAGTTTTATTGTTCTGTTCAAGTGAGCCACAGCCTTATGGTTCCTCTAAGGTTCCCAGCTGTAGCTGCTGCTTAATGACTGAGTGGCTGTTGGCATAAAGCTTTAATGTAACTGCATTACAACAAGCGGGCTTTGGATCTCACACACTCACACGACCTGAGCGAGGAGGAGAAGGAGGAGGAGGAGGAGGAGGAGAAGGAGGACTACGTGTTGGTGGTCAGATGGGACAGGAACAGAAGGTCATGGGTGAGTTTAGTGTTTCAACACACTATAAGCAATGGGGGCATACCAGCAGAGTGCTAAGAACCCCCTACCCCAAAGAAGTCTAAATGTCATGGCTGACATACACTGGCATCAGTATGTTAAAACTGTGCTTGGTATTACTATCCTGGGGTCAAAGGAAGAGTTCATACAATTATGTAATATTTATATAAAAAATACAAGTTCATCGCTGCTTGCAGGCTGGTAAAATCTAAAATCTTTACTGTACAAGAAACAGCATTTGGGCATTTTAAACTACAGCAGACAGTTCACATTGTTATATTACTGTACAGTACAAGCAATACTTGTTGCTTTATGCGACGTAAGCAGCAGCAGGGCTGGTGGTGTGTTCACTGGTTCTAGACTTAACACAATTGTTACAGCCTAGGTATGGCATGACTGTTAATTTTAATCAAATACTGTGACATTTTGTTACAAATTGATGTTTTCATACAATATAAGATATGGTGATATTTTAGGTATGACTCAAGGCTGACAAGGGGATAATGTTTATTATGCATGTTTAGTCTTTTCTTATAGGGATGGCCCAAACAGGGCCAGTAATTAGCAAAGTAAGTATGACTCCACTGCAATCTGTGTTTGTAATCAAAGCCTGCTTTGTGCAGGCAGGGCCCCAAAGCTGCCTTTTGACTTTTACCTTCTTTGACGCTGGACATGAAATTGGAGTCAACTAAAGATTTCCCTCCTTTTTTATAGCATTTATTGAACAATACTGATGAACTTTTCATCTATTTAGGCCTTGCATTAAATAATTTAGAAAACCGAGTGCAGATAATTTTAGCACTTAATATCTTTTTGAAAATTACGCTATTTAAGAACTTCAACAATGTTTTTTTGTTTTTTTTAATTAAGAACTTCAACAATTTTTTTTTAATTAACTGATGGGTAGACTTTGAGGGTGGCACACCAGAACCAAAACCTATACCAGAATTTCAGTATTTTTATCATGTCGGGGAATGAGAACCAGCATGATAAACAAGGAACCAGGATAAACTGCCTGACCATAAGGTCAAATAAGTAAATAAATGATGCCATTTAATGAAGCTTGCACTATGCTTCCTTTAATTAATGTAATAGACTTGATCAGGGAGAGCAAAACTGGTGGGTGTGGCTTTTTTTCTTGGTGCCATTGCCTTTTTGGATCCCATCACCGTTACATAAAAACGGGTAACACTTTATTTGAAGGGGTGTGCATAAGACTGACATGACACTGTCAAAAACATGAAGGAGTCTCTATGAATGTTTATGACAGTTGTCATGAAGTGTCATTTGGTAAATAATGACACTTTTAATGCAAAGTTGCTCTAAAAGTTGCATTGAAAGTCCATTAAAAGTGCCACCTTTGCATTAATCATAATTTACAAAATCATGCAAAGTTGGCGCTTTTAATGGACTTTTAATGCAACGTTTAGAGCAACTTTGCATTAAAAGTGTCATTATTTACCGAATGACACTTCATGACAACAGTCATAAACATTCATAAAGACTCCTTCATGTTCATGACAGGTGTTATGTCATGTTTTTGACAGTGTCATGTCAGTCTTATGCACATCCCTTCAAATAAAGTGTTACCTAAAAACGTTAAAATCCAAAATATTTGCATATAATGATTGTGATCGTTGTTCATGATATAGGTGTGGGCATTTTAATTTAATCTCACAAAAACAATCTTTCACTCCCTTTTTGCCATAATAGTTAGAGAAGTGGCTCTGCTTTTGAACTCTTACTGTTTATTATTATTTTTTTTATAAATTGCAATATGACCATACAGGCTTACATTTAGTGCTGCACTGAGTGTAACTTACTTTGGGATCTTTCTCATAGTAGTGCTGCTGGGTTCTGATCCACCTGCCCACCAAGTGGTCTCGCACCGTGTGAGCGAGAGCAAAGTAGTAATCCCTTTTGTTGGCGACATTCCTGTCCTTCACCAGCGTGAAGTGGAGATGTCTGTTGAAGTTCTGCTTCAGATCTGCGACGTTCTCGACGCCGGCAAGACCCCTCACTGAAATCTGTTTCTTCCTGTCATGGTCGGACAGAGGCTTGGACATGTTGGCAGCTCAGCTCTCCGAGGTGGGCAGAGATGTAAACAAAAAAAACAAAGGTCAGAGACGCAACTGGAGAAGCAGCCAACTCCGCAGGCGGAGGATGAGCATTTTATAGACACGGGTATGAATATTAAGCAACGGGCAGAGTGGCCTCTGAGTATTGGGTATAAAGGCGAGGGGAGGAGAGAACATGCTGAGGCAGAAGACATCACTGTCGGACTCATGAATAACCAAGGAGGGGCTGTTTGGGACCACTGAGGTTTCCCTGGCAGAAAGACAGAACCCCCCATAACATGACAGTATCATTTACAGGATGCATAAACATTCTAAACAAAGTGAAGGTTTTCATAAATGTTGCATTCAGTCAGTACATACAGTTCCATGCAGAGGTATCCATATACATAAGTATTTATACATTTTATCAAGCTATAGTCCCAAAACACAACATATTTTGCCACAGAACAACACAAAGTACCATATAATTCAAATTTGAAGAAAATAAATTAACGGTTTTCAGAGGTTGAAGAGGCCTAAAATATGAAACTTGAATTTGTATTTTGCATTTACGTTAACAACCCCAAATATAATCTTGGTATGAATTGGCCTTAGAGGTTTTTTTGAAGAACATGTCAATCAGAAACATCATGAACACAGGAGAGAGGTCAGGAATAAACGTCAAGTGAGGCCAAACTGTAACTTTTTGGCCAACTTACACTGTATCTGTACAGTGATATTTGGTGATAACAACATGCCGTGGGAATCCTGCTCTTTAGCAATAGTCTTGTGACTACAAGAGACTACAAATATCACTACTTTAGCAGCACGCTGTGTTTCTGTCTAGAAAAGCTGCGTTATTAAATCATTTTATTTAAATAAACATAAGATTTTCAAAGCTGTCTAATTTAGACCTTTTCAGCAATTGTAGATTACTTGTTCTTGGGAATTTAGTAAAGCAATGCAAACTGTTTGTTTTTCTATACCAAGATAAAACAAATTTTTCTGCATTAGATGGCACTTCAGCTGTAATTTCATCTATTCACACTACAAACAATGTCTCATTTCTGCGCAGGCTTGGTCTTGCACATCCTTGTCGTGCTACTGTATTACTACACAATGCCATAGTAAGTAGTGAGTGATCGATGCAACGTGTGTGTTTAAATCATATCTGTTCAGCAGCCCAGAGCCACGTCAGGCACAAAATTAGCAGCAGCAAAGCAACTAAGACCCACTCTATTCTCAGTTATCACTCTGGCGCGTACACTATCATAAAGTCTTGACCTTCTATAAATAGTTACTCTGACCCAGTCCCAAAGGCCATGATATTTGAAAGGCGTATCTTGTTAATGTCAGCGAGAGCCGGCAGAAAAAACTAGTATATTACTATCAGTCGGACGGCAATAGCAGTAGTTTCCTCAGCTGGTCTCAGTGGGACGCAGTGCTGCATGATTATAATTTCTCCCGTAAAGAGGCGTTCTACCTCTGGACTGAAATTGGATAAAAGCTGGTTGAGAGAGTGAATCCTACTTTGCACTTTGCAAGTGCGTTGAATTGCTCAGCACTTTGAATAAATGTTGACAGGAAAAGTATGAGGAATAAAATTACCATGTCTCGGCACCTATTTCTCCAGTCTGTCTCAAGAAGCAAACAAGAAAGAGAGAGAGAGAAAAAAAAAGATCCCGCTGTCAACCATTACACCACTCAGACAGAAGCTAAATAGAAATCAAGCCGCAGGTGGCTGAGGTGCAGTGCTGCAGAATCTTTAGAATCTGAGCAATATTTTGAATTTAGTCAGTGCAGGAATGCCATTTCTATTATGTTCCTGGATGCCAAACGACCCGCAGGACAGGAGAACAACCGCAGAGCAAGTGACAAAGATTGAAGCTGGCATGCCCCTGATTTGTCCAGTATGATGAACGAATTATGCTCTTACATGTCTACTGGGTGTTCAGTCAAAATGTGTGTCGAGCATTTCACAACCAAGCTAAATGAGCACACAGGCTAATGAAGACAGAAATGAATAATTATACAGTCTTAGGAGCCCTGTTTCCAGCAATATCATGAATTCCTTGAGCTAGACTCTTTCCTCTTTCCCCATTTCTCCAATATTAATAAGACACAGAGCAATTCGCAGAGCAGTTTCTTCCACACAAGTCAGATAAAGCGGATTGTTTCTACAGTAACAGAAAATGTCTAGAAAATCTCCAAGTTTGCCAAATGCTTTCACAAAACAGCAAGTTTCAAGGTTAGATTTAAGAGATGTGACGTGTGTGAGTTTAGCAGGAAAGAGAGCTCCATCAAATGTGGGCTCTGATAGTGAAAACCCAAACGCCCCGGCAGTAACAAACTGTGACCTAGGTAAGGCTAGCAGGGAGCTTTTGTGGATATAAGCAGCAACAGGGTGTACAACATATCGATAACCATGTTAGGGACAAGGTCATTTCAAGTTCAGAAAGTAAACTGAGAAATTTTTAAATGAGTGTTAAGTAAGGAAAGCACTGAGGTAGTTTTTCCTCCATGTTAGTCTCAGAAATGGATTTAACTGCTGCATTTTGTCCCAGATCAGGAGGTGAAGGGAACTGCGATAGCGACTTGAATTTATGATGTGCAGACTTGTCTTGAACATAAATTTGAACTGACAACATTTGCATGTTTTATTTGTCTTCATATACGTTAGAGCAATTTCCTAGCTGATGGCTGGACAATCCTTCAGGATTTTTCATCCTTTGGAAATTTAATTTACTTTAGTTATCCCTTTACTTTGTTGATGATCAAGAAAAATTATAATAATGTGACAACAAACCAAAAACACAAGGCGTATCCGTATGAGAGAAAATACTTTTTCACGGCACTTTACAAGCTTCATTCAAGTAAAATGTCACACCGTCTAATACAGAGATGCCCAAGTCCAGTCCTCAAGTCCTCACACCTGAATCAAATGGCTGAGTTCCCTCATCAGCACGTCATTCAGCTCAGCAGCAGCCTGGAAACGAGTCATTCGTTTGATTCAGGTGTGTAAGAGAAGGGACGCTTTGAAAGACTGCAGGATAGAAGCTCTTTGGTGCTGAACGCCAGCATCCCTGCTCTAATGCATAACATCAGTCATCTCTGTTTATTAAAGTTTTATTAAACCAAGATTAATCACAGCAGTTGCAATAATTAATTCAAAGTCTGTCGTTTTGGCTCTTTGATCCAATAAAATCTGGCAAAAAAAACACTTTAGGTAAAGACAAAAGTCACAGAGTTGAGTCAGTCCTTATCTCAACACCAACCTTCCTGCTTCTAAATTTGCTTCTTTGATAAGAAACACTTGAGCCTGTTGGATCGTCGCTCAAGACACACCCCGGAAAATCTGCATGTCTACTGAGACTAAATAAACACAGCTAGACTATATTTACTATTTCAGTGAGTTCTGAAGCATATTGCACTGGATTTTATTTCATGGGATCAAAGTAAACAGGGCTGAAGTCTAAAGTACAAGACAGTACTTAGATCTTTATTCCAATTTAAAAACAATATATCGATTTGGTGATGCTTGGTGTCAGTATTTTTTTTATATTTTCATTTTGTTTTGTTCTAATTTTGGTTAGTTTTTCTGCTCCATGTGTTCTGAAAAAGTAATTCCCCAGGCAGATAACCTCCAGTGCACAGTAGGTTTAACCTTTTATTTTATTAAAGACACTGTTCAACATGACTGAGTATAAATCCTGCTTGAAAGAGGATCCCACAATAAGTTAGATTATTTTCTCCCCTTTTCACAATTGTGCTTAGTTATGCACTACCCCACCTTTGTGTATCACATAACATCCCAATAAATTTATAAAAGTTTATAGGTGTAGCATAAAAAATGTAAATCAGTTAAGTAGGTTATAGCTTTACAAGTTGCTCAATGAAAGCAAATCAGTTGCTTCACCTTGCATACAAACAGAGATGTGCAGCGAGTGGACAAAAAGCAGTGCTCAGCCTGCTTAGTGCAACAGAGACGAGCTCCTAAGCAAAGATGACAGAACACTTAATGAAAAATGTTGAACGATAAAATAATCAGTTATCTGGGAAAGCAACCTACTCAAAATGTGACCCTGTACCATTTACAGCATCTGCTGTATCCACAGCATATGGATTTATATGGATGAAAATTTCTGTTTATATAAACACAGCAGTTTAACTGACATTTATTTTAGACTTCATGGCTACTTCCAGTAGTTAAAACAACTGCCTACTTCTTCCACCTTTTATGTTTTTTTTGATGGATGCAAACAATTTATATTTCACATGCAAACAAAAAGTAAACAAAAAAACATTGCCTGACATTTAAAAAGAAACATCTGCAGAAAGGTTTTGCTGACATTATTTGTTGTTTTGTTGTTGTTGCTCCATTCTATGATGTAAACTTCAGGGAAGATTTGTTTTCCCTTTTTTTTTTTGCGTTTGTAGGATGAAAAGCTGCTTCGCAACAAACCCACCACTCCTTCTCCTTACACTGCTGCAAACATGTCTGAAAGCTGTCATACAAAATGATGTGCTACATTTGCAGGTGTAATATTTGTCTCGCACTTCAATGTCATAAACACGATGTTTCTCCATAACCTTTCACAAGCTTTCAGGTCATGCGTTGACTTCCTTTTCTTTTTGCTTCTATTTTTCTCCTATTTGTCTCATATTCTTGCCTTTGGCTGGTTGTTGAATCCTTTCATGATGAAGGAAGGATTTACATCTTTTATTTCCATAATATTAGATCAGAGATGTTATGGGACTAAAAGGATGAAAGGATTAAAAAATTAAAAATGACAGTAACAAAAATCTGGTGAAGAAAGGGAAGTCTGTGCTTCTCTCACACACTAGCGCAATCAAAGCATCTCATTTTGTATTTTCAGCTCATGGTTTTATAGTTGTCCACATTCTACATTACAACAATGCAGGACAAGACAGGACTCCTGTATAGAAATTGCATACAAGAGCAAAACAGCCAGATGATTTGTTCTTAAAACCTCATGTCACACAGGAACATCAACAATGTTACACACAGTTAGCTGTTTCCCTTCTTTAGCTGAAGGGAAGCTCCATCTTTGTTTACATCTCACCAAAACTGAGATGTAAATTTTATTAGCACTTTGGGATTTGCTATTGTATGTTTCTGTGTGAAATGTTAATTCATTCCTTCCTAGTTCCCATAACTTTTCTTTGTATGTGGGAAAAAAATGTTGTTGTTTTTTTTGCTGCAAACTATGTTTGCAAAACTAGTTCTAGAGGTTTTGCCACAATATAACACTTTACAACCACAACCTACAATTTATTTCACTGGAATTCTGTCTGATACATAAACTTTATAATAGATCTACATAAAGTTGAGTATAGCTGTGAGATGAAAGGAAAATAATGCAAGGCTTTCAAAAACAAATTCACAAATAAAACCTGAAAATTCTGTCTTGCATTTTTATTTTTTCTTCTTCCACTCTGATACCCCTAAATCAAATCCAATACAACCCACTGGCCAAATGGCCTCATCAGTAAACAGAGTACACCTGTTTGTAATTTCAAATATTTTGTTCTGAGGAGAGCTCAATGTTTGCCAGAGAGTATTGCTGGATGGTTCCATCCACACAACCTGTTTTTCATCTCCTGCTGCGCTTGCTTTCCCTAAGTGGGCATGGATGCTCTGCTGTGGTGTCTGAACACCCTATCCATATCTTCTCATCAGGCAGGTGATATAAGTGCATCAACCTCATGGTCACCTCTTAGATGCTGTTTTTGCTGCTGATCTCTAACTAGAATCTCCCACACAAACACCCAGAACTCCTCTGCAACTCTTTACCACAAGTATTTATATGAATTCCTTGGTCCTTATTCTCAAACAATTATGAGACTAAAGGTTGCCCCTGATGTCATTTTAGGAAAATTCAAATAATTTCTAAACAACCACTGAGTGTCTTAAGTGGGGACACTCAGTTGCGAAGAGATTGTCAGGAAAGCTATTGTAAATAAAATGGATAGAACTGTGCCAGCAGCAGGCCCTTCACCTCTGTCCGGTTTGGATTCCTTTTTCTTCATTTTATGTTGTTTCGTCATCTCAAACAAGTTTATACAGGCAAACAGACATGGTTGAAAGCCGAACGTAATATCAAATAGATGACATTGTAAAATATGATGAGAAGTCCTGACAAATCACAGTAATGATGATGTAAATAAGGTGTAAATGTTGATGCCGTGTGGTGATTAATTCAATTTAGCATAGTTTCATCATCATGACACACTTATCCAGCATATATTCAAAGATTGTTAAATTTCTATCAACTGTTTGGGGCACATTTGTCTTATTTTGTTTTGTGTATCAACCAATCACAGTCAAAACTAGACCTTAGTGATCTATTTCAGAAAGGCTCAAGAAGAAAAAGCTACCATATCTTATTTTTTAAGACCGTGCAAAGTACGTGATAGGATATGACATTTGTCTATGCTTCTTACCAGTTGGTGGCGGTAGGGCTCCATTAGGTTTACCAATCGTCATAAAGAAGTTGAAGAAGAAGAACCAATCCTCCCCGGAAGCAGCGTCACACCTAGCAACGGGATCGCCAACCTAGCAACGGGATCGCTCACGTCTCCTTATTAAGATGGAAATTTCTGTTGTCTCGTCGCCCAGTTACTCTCAACTGCTGACTCTTCAACTACGTTGACACTGCAAGTCTTATTTTTTGTGAAATCTGACTTTGTTTTTCTTTATGCGTGGTCGTTCACATTTCTAAATATATGCGACTTGCATGTGAACTGCAAACGATCTGTGTCCCGCATGCGCAGTAGAGGGCGCAATAACGTCACCCATAGAAAGCGTGCTCAGCATAGACATAATATATATTTTTATATTATGTCTATGGTGCTCAGTGTTTTTTCAACCACCGTAAAAAAAAAAAAAAAAAGAAGAAAGTGCTCAGTGTTTTCGTAGGTAGCCGTGGATGCTAATGGTGGAGCTTATCTTACGATTTTGAAGTTGTTGTTCGACCGGAGCCAGCACATTAACTTAATTCTCAATAGTTGTTAATTTTCTTCCCTCGTGCGTGAAGAGCTCAAAAATAGTGACGTTTGTCACGTTCAGGTCGGATCAGTGGGATCTGGCTGTACAGACTCGGGTCACATTTGAAAAGATCAGATATGTATCGCATTTAGAACCACATGCTCTGGTTTGCATTAGAACAAATCCCATCTGTGTTGTTCAGACTGTTATCAGATATAGGTCACATTAAGGAAAAAAAGAAGAGAAATCGGATTTGGGTTTTTTCACTTAGGCTGCAGTGTGAACGTAGTCTTAAATTAGGACTTTTTGGGTCAAGATAGGAACTCTCAGAATCGTTCAGAATTCGAGCTGTGGTTTCCCTCCATTGTCCTCAGCAAATGCTCACCTCTAGTCACTGAGCATTCTGTGCCTCAACCTGCAAAGTGCCTTCTGGACACAAACCTGGACTAACACACCAGGTTTGCAACAAATACTGTAAGCATTTGTTGCAACCATTCGAGATCAATCAGCACTTCACCCTTCTGTCCATAAATAGGAACAATTTAGGAAATTTTCTAATCAACAACTCAGATTGTATTTACCTTTGGCCTGTGTTAACTCTGCTCTTCCTCTTACAAGAAAAATCAACATGACATCATAACCTATACAAGTCAAAAATAAATCTTTTAAACATATCGTGAAGACCATGGAACACACAAAGTATCGCAGGGATAAAGCTGTGCTTAAGGCAGGGTTGGGTGACTCTGGAGGTGTTGTCTAGATCTGGTAGAAGAATGTGTCAGCAAGACAGCTGTGGACTCGGTTTACAAATCTGACCTTCAGTGGCAAGAAGAAAGCAATCAAACTCTTTGACCTACATGCAGAAAGCACAATCTGTGATAAAAACGTCACCCTGCCACCACCACAAAACCTGTTGGTGGTAGCATTATGATGTGAGGATGATATTTTCCGGCAGAGCAATTGAAGCCAGTCAAATGTTATGAGCAGATGGATGGAGCTAAAAATAAACATATAAAAGAAAACCTGTTAAGGGCAGCAAAACGTTTAGAACTGGTTTACTATCCAGTTGGGCAATAACCTGAAACGCACAACCAGAAATGCAGTGAATGCTTTAGCTATATTCATGTGCCAGAATGGCTCGGTCAAAGTCTAGTACTGCCACTCCGAATGAGTTAGAGCTAATTTGCAAAGGTGAGAAATGCCTCTAAACTCCTGCAATTACGGTAAAATATTCACTCAGAGGAGCGTATTACACAAGTAAGTCGTGCTGTTCTTATCTTTAAAGAAAAATTAAAAAATCATGCATTACTTTACCATCACATAAATGCTCTCAGTCGCACATGAGGTTGTAACACTTCAACTTGTATACAAGCTTGAGGGGAAATCAATATATTTGTAAAACATTTTTTCTCTGGTGGCAAATTGCAGAACATTTCATCTAGATGGGCTTGTGTTGCAGCATGTTTAACTTGGGTCAAAGGCTTTATTTTGTCTGTGATATCCTCGACGGTTTGGATGGATGGAGAGCAGTAGGAATACTGTCACCTGCTGGTGCATAAGTTAATCTCACAATGAAAGCCAGGTTTTGCTCTGTAGCAGACTGTGGAGCAGCACCAGCAGCTGCACCTGTTAGAAGTGAGCATTATCAACTAATTACATTTACAAATTAACACAGCGATGTAGAGTAATCACCATCTACAGATGTTCTCCCTTATTTGTACATGTGTGGTTTAAGTTCATCCAGTTTCTAACAGGAATAACATTTTTTTTCCTGTAACAATAAAAATATACAGATTATAGTTAAAATTCATGAATTAATTTGGTTTATCTGACTTTTGCGTTACATTGTCATTCCTCTGATGCTTTTTCCATCTTGTAGTTGGTAATTGTTTCTTTCATGTTTCTGTTTTTATATGTTTTTGTCTAGATATATTCCCCCATGTTTCCCAGAAGCGTTTACATTCATTCACCAGCCACTTTATAGGTGCACCTGTTCAGTTGCTTGTTAACACATATAACAAACTATCCACTTAGCGTGGTAGCAAGTAATTGTATTTAAGCGTCTATATGTGGTGAACACAACTTGCTGAAGTTTAAACATAGCATCAGAAAGGGAAGAAACAGGATTTAGGTGTCTTTGGATGTGGCTGGGTTGTTTGGTCCCACAACAGCTGCTGTGGGTATTACAGGAGCTGCTGATCTGCTGGCATTTAACACGCAACCAGCTCACGTTTACAGAGAATGGCCTGAAAAACAAATTGTGCAGATAAAAGCACCTGCTTGATGTAAGCGTTCAGAGAAGAATTAGTCTGGTTCAAGATGATAGAATAGCAACAGTAACTCAAATTGCTACTCATTATAACTAAGGTATGCAGAATGCCATCTCTGAACATGCAACATGAAGGTGTGTGCTCAGGAATATTTCAGAAACCTTAAGTGGTGTGAGTAAGCAAAGTTTTCCTATGACACAGTTCTCTTAGTACCTGTGTTTATGCTGCCCTATCATTTTTATCAACTGTTCTTAGGCTAGTTACTCAGACTCACTGTTTTTACGCCAGTAATCACCTCTCAATAATCACTTTCACTGCTGATTTTTTTCCTGTTTTCTGCCTGCCCCTTGTTGCTCCCGTGTGTGCTCCTAGAGCTATTGTTTTTGTCTCTCCCATATTTGGATTTCCTTGCTGCACAAATTCTTCACAATAAGCTTTTCGGTTCTATTCCTATTAAAGTACCGCTGTGTATAGTATGCCAAAGCTTCTTCCCTACATTGACCTTATCAAAAAATCAAAACATAACTGTACTGAAACAAACTTTCAAATTTGAGGGAGTGTTTCCTGAGCATCGGCAAAATTTAAACCTTTGTGTGGGAAATGTGTGGGAAAATTCACATTTTTAAATTTACTGAACCAGACTTCTTGATCAGTGCTCCAGAGGTTTATTTGGACTGGTTGATTCACATTCCTAATACATCTACTTAGTTTTAGACTAACGTTCACACTGCAGATCTTAATACTGAATTCCGATTTTTTATTTTTTATTTTATTTGTGTGAAATCGGATTTTTGTTTGTTCTTTTTCGTATTCGTTCACAACTTACAAATATGCGACTCTCGCATGAACTGCAAACGACTTAGTGTCCCGCATGCGCAGCAGAGAGCGTGCTCTGTGTTATGCTAACTCAGGGTTCGCGGAGGTAAACTTAGATGCTAATGGTGGAGTATATCTTACGATTTTGAAGTTGTCTGATCTGAGACAGCAAATTAACAACTTAATAATCATTATCGTCCGCCATGGTGGTTGTTCTTTTTTTTTCCCAGAATAGTGACGTTTGTCGAGTATCAATGACGTTTAGGTCGGATGGGATGAACGAGACCTGGCCAGATTCTGGTCACGTTTGAAAAGATCTGTACGTATAGGATGTAGTGGCCTACGTCGCATTCAAAAACATCCGATCGGTGTTATTTCAACTGTCATGAAAAGGTCAGATACAGGTTGCATTTAAGGCAAAAAAAAAAAAAAAAAAAAAAATCGGATTTGGGTCATTCAGGCTGCTGTGTGAATATAGCTTTACATCAACTTTGATTTCCAGAGAAGGTTTTAGAAGCCACAAACTCATAGGACAGTTATTTATTTTTTGCTTTGTCAGTTTCATCTGTTTGTTTTGTTTGTTATTTTTTTTAGATAATTAATAGAGACACTGCTGCAGATGTTCTTTCCTTTGCCGGTGTTCTGCTCTGCTCTAGTGTGGGGGCGGGGGGGTAAGTTTTAAGGAGTATCCAGCCTTGTGAGACCAAAGTGACAATTGTCTACATACTTTGCACGAAGTTGAACTGTTCCCAGTGTGAATTGGAATTCCTCACAGCTGCTCTTTGTCATTGATTGTGTTTGTGGTGTTCTAAGCATCTTCAGACCATTACCTCCAGGATGAACTGGAGCAGTTAACAACTCAGTGTGAAGCAGAAGAGGGTCAAATCCTTGGAGTTTGGAGCCATGATTCCCAACATCAAAAAGATGGATTTCTCTCTCCAGGTAGGAATTATTCTCAACTTTTGTCATAATGTATTATTGTAGAGGACAAAAAATGTAAAAACAACAAACCTGAGAGTGTAGTTAAGGATGATTTATTAACAAAATGCAACAAGAAACCAGCATGTGGACTACAGTATTATCTAATATTGTGTTACTATTGTTTCATCAATAGTCACTTAATAAGGATCATGAGATCCCAGACCCAAGTAGATGAAAAATCTTTCAAAAACATTCTCACAATAGACATCCGATTCTGCAACTACGGTTACAAGTTGCCTACATTTCTTTTTCTGTGCCACTTTCCAATCAGAGTCTCATTGACAGCAATATTACAATCTTTCTTTTCATAAAAGAAAGATTGATTTTTGTAATTTTACAAAAATCAAAATTTATCTCTTATTCTGAATTAATTTGACATGAAACTAGAATGTATGCTCTTTATGGTCAAAATATGTCTTTCACCTCTTATAACGATTACCTATATTTTTTTGTATTTAGGATTATTTTCAGAATTAAAAATACATGTACCTCTTTGCTTTGAAAAGTGTGCTCGCTGGAAAAGTAACTTGTCATAGAGAGTGATTTGGGAATGAATGACAGGCAAGATTTATGAAAGACCTTGAAAATGTGGCTGCCAAGCTGAACGCAGCAGTCACTAATTGTATCATTCACACCTGGGATTTTCTGACTGAAGTGACAAAATACTGTCAGTGAAAGTAATTATTGATTTTCTGACTTTCTCCATGATATTTCATATTTTGACAAGCAATACTGATGCAACAACCGTCATGAGATCAACAATCGACCTGTTATACATTTATTATTTGATGCTTTTAGGTTATTAGGCAGTCACCTCTGGCATCTCCGCTTCCTTGTTTTCTTGCACCTCGCCTCTCATATCAGTAAGCTATCTGTTTAGAGTTCAGTCTTGACTATACAAGCCACAAAAGCCTTGTAAGCTGTTGTCTGAGTGTTCTTTGTTCTTGTTCTGCGGCTGAATCCCAGAAAGAATGCTCAATAACTTGCGTGCTATACTTAAGTCCTGAGGGCTTTCTCCTAATATGGGCCTTTCAATATTTTATTGCAAAAAGTAGCTCTCTGCACCGCAGATAAGCACCCCTATTTCCTCAACGAGGCCGCAGAGCTTCACTCTGTCTTACATTGGAACAAAAATCAATAATTGGCCCAGACAGGGCACTAAAACACATATGCACACACATATCTGTTTGGTAAAGTGTTTTTGAGGTAGAAATTACACAGATGTTCCAAAACAAAAGCGCTGGTTTCAAAAAATACTCCAACACTGGAACAGCAGCTGTGTGATTAAAGCTAACTGTGACATGGTGTGGTAAAGCAAAGCACCCATTCTGTCGAGTTTGTTCCTTGCTACATTGTTGATATTCTACTTGGCAGCTTTGGTTACAATTACACAACATTTTTGCTTTTAAACGGCATCGTAATAAAATCTGCTTTTGTGCCAGTAAGCAGCATAAAGCACATAGAGTGATGAGGCCCAATAAAATGCCTAGAACTGTATAGATCCCAAAACAACCGCAGCACCGTCCACAATTGTTTACACTCCTGGTAAAGATGTGTGAAAGGCATTAAGCTGGATTCATCTGTTTTTGCAGCATGATTTCACGCAGCACAAAAAAAGCAGTTTTTTTTCTAAACAGTGAGGTTTTAGAGCCTTTTAATACCTCCCTCCTCTGTGCGGGCTTTTAAGATTAACTAGGATGTTCTACCAGCATTGATTGACACATTTCAAGGTATTTTAATGAACATTTTATTTTTTGCTCTTATTAGTATTATTATTTGTACATGTAATCTCTTCCAACCTCAAACTTTAATCTATCTTAATGGGATTTTATGTGACAGACCAAAACTAAGTAGTGCATAATTGAGGAGTGGAAGTTAAATGATAATTTTTATTTTTTTATTTTTTTTTTTGCACATCTGTAAATCCAATCCAGAGCAACTATTTTCTTTTATTAGACACTTGATTTCACTTGATTAACAAATGTGTGGCATATTCTTCATATCTACCTCATTTTACAATTATGCACTACTTTGTGTTCATCTGTCACAAAAAATATATATATATATATTATGTGAAAAAAGTGTAAAAGTATGAATAATTTTGCAAGGCACTTTTTTGACAAATCTGGGCAAGTAGCTGCTTTTTTTTATAGCCATTTTCTAACTGAGTCATGTACATCTGGCTTCTCTGAATAGCATGTTCTCGTGTTTCCTGTTTTGAAGGGTAGCTAAAAGAACTGGACCTCTTTTCCATATTTATGTATATTTCAAGGACTTTGAAATTTACTTACTAAGTACCTTAAAATACACAATAAAAAGTAAAGTTACATTCAATTGTTAAGATGCAACAATTGGTTTTTATATATATTTATATATAAAATTAAAGTGGATTTTTCTTTAAAAATCCACTTTAGGTTGTATTTTACTAAATTGTACAGAAATTATGCTACTGCAGTAAAATAAGATCATTTAAAAAGCTTTTTTTTTTCTCATATAGTTGCCAATGAATTTGGATGGTATTATAGTGCTATAGTTTTGGAAAAGTAGACATGGGTGGGTTACAACAGTATTTGTTATGCTGGATGCTGGCAGCAGATCTACTCTGGTAAAACCTGTAGATGCTTGGGATCAGTAAAGCTGCTTAAGCACCAATTGCTTTTTTTCATTATCTCTTGAGCTGTTTGTGACGTCGCAGTCGGTATTGAGGTGCCACGGGGAACAACTTACATCAGCAAGCAATATCTTGGCCTGAAATTATGGCACTGATTATCCTATTTGCTATTAAACAGTACATTTCAACTTCAATGCTACAACTAAATCTTTGCCCGTTGTTTGGCGGCAAAACATTGCATTTTCGATCATTTATTTGTGATATTTATCAGTGACTTCAACATCTTTGTCGATCTTTACTGGAACACATTTTGAGAAAGTAGTTAACCTTCGTCATCCGAAAGATTTTGAACACCAGTTGTAAAATCCTGAGGAGTTCCTGAGGAGGACTGAAACTGGCATTCTAAGGATAAGAAGACAGAAAATTGATACCACTTCTGGTTTCTGTGCTAAACAAGGCCAGAAACTATGCAGGGGTGTCTAACCTCTGAAGTTTGAGCGTTCAAACAGGCCTTTGAAACAGTCACACCTCTGAAGTGGACTTTGTTTGAAATTCACCGCACATTTCCCACTATGTGACTGACAGGCAAATGTGTTGTGGAGACTGTTCTTTTTATTCAGAACCAATTGGTGGACTTTGCTGAGGTTTTCCTGTACCATATTTCTGTCAAAGTATTGTTATGACTTTTGGCTCTTTTAATACAAGAACATAAAAGCTTGAAAACAATAACAGATTTGCATATTATAATTTATAATCCACAAAACTGTCTCTTTGTTGCTATTCTACAGGGTCCAAATGCATTACCATGTCTGACCAGTTACCATCCTGGTCAGAAGTTTACATACATTCACCATTGTTGTGACTGTAAAAAAATAATTTGGAGCTTTTAATTATCCAATTGATCTGTTTTTAAGGTGACAAAACAGTTTTTTTGATGTGTTTTGGGATCATTGTCCTATTGGAACATTCAGTTGTATGCAGGCTTCAACTATCCAGCCTAAACTGTCAACCCCGATAAAAGGAAATCACCTGGCTGCTGAGAGACCAATGCATACATTTAAAACAACTCTTTTCTAAAACTTTGACATTTGCAGCTGCCCACATGAACAAGCTGAATAGTTCCAGGTGAGGGTTTTTATTCGGCTGCTGTTCCCTATGAGCCCGCCTACTGAGGTTTCCAGAACCACAATGATCCCAGACATATATGTTTGCAACTAGTTAAAGGAAATTTATCTACAATTAGCGGGATTTATGTATATTTTTTTTAATCTGCGTGTAGCAAACAAATGGTTTCAATTACAATAACTGCATGCTTAGCCCAAGCTGCATACCTAAATTTTAGTTTTTTGTGGCGCCTACTCAGACATTACTATTAAGTGCTGCTCACTTCCTCACTTGGACCGAATTGTTTAGCAGGCAAAAATAAGATTTTTGAGCATTTATTATTTATATATCGCCCTCAGATTCAAGATTGCTTTGACTTTTATCCGGAAGTAAAGTCTTCGACGTACCTCGGCTCTCTGGAACAGGCTTTTAGAGGTTTGCTCATCTGAGTCAACTGTCACTGATATGTCAAATAGTCTACACTCCCAGACAGAGCTGGTGCAAGGCACACAATATGAAATTTGACTTTTCAAAACAACGACGTGCTTAAAATTTCTCATAGCAAAAACAAATGCTTTTAGCGTTCCATCTGGTTCCCTGATAGCTGTAACCTTTTGAGTGTAGGCCCAAAATGGAAAAGCATCAACATTTTCACACAGCTGAGATGAAAATGAAGTGCTAGAAAGGACAGCTTGCACCTTCATAGAGTACAATTTAACCACAAAGGACTCTACAAATTAAAACAGACAATTTAAACGTCTCAATTTGAAAAAAAAAAAAAAAAAAAAAAAAAAATAGCTCTTTAAAAAAAAAAAAAAGCAAGTTTTTGAAGTGCTTGCTTAACATTTTGGGTTTGCCGGCAGAGCATCTCGGGGTTAACCTCTGAAAACGACACCAAGCTGTCACTGAAACAAGTTATTTTGATGGACTAACCATTGTTGAGAGCTGCTGTCAGCTCGAGTAACTTTGTCTTTCTTTCCCTTCTCTTTTCTCCCTTCTACTCTTGTTTTAAAGCGAGCACCTCCCCATCACTTTGCTGTCTTCACTCTGATAAAGCAAAGATGTATTACTTGTGAATCCAAAACTGCTATTTAAGTCTCTTTAATTTATGATTTAGGCACACAGTTTTGTGATCTGTGTTTATAAATACTGCTGATGTGGATTGTCTATGTATAACAAATGTGCTAAAGTGTCATAAATTGAAGGTTCAAGGGAAAAAATAAATAAATTCAATGAATGCCTGTGTGGCAAGAATTTTTTTTTGTACCTAATAGTGTATACAGTAAATTTAATTTTCATTAAAAATGTGCATATTTTTAAAAGCAAGCTAACACCCTGTCCACAAGGGAAAGGTTTTATTTAATTTTTAAATGTATTTTTAATTGGTTGTCACTGTTTTCAGAATGTTTCATCTAGACAGAAATGCAGAGAATGGCCCAAAACATTTTTTTGTTTACGCCCCCAGACCAATAAGTTGGATTATGAAATTGTTATAAAACAGGATTCAGCTTGGCTTTTAGCTGAAAAGAATGATTTATTACCAATTCATGTTTTCATAAGCTAGAAATTCATAATTTCTAACTTGGTGTCTATGGATTTTAACAACTATTAAAGTCTATATTTATGCACTGCTATTGTACTTCTGTTAAGACTTCAGTAATTGAATTTCTACTTTATTCATCAAATGTTATGCTTACTGTATCGTTAGTCTTTAAGATTTTATCATTTACCACTGCATTTCAATGTTCACTAGATTCTATGCTGGTAATTTTTCACTACGTGATTATTTCCTCAGTTAATCTATATGTGATTTTTCTTTTTTTCTTTTTTTTGTTTGTTTATTTTGCTTGACTGTTAGGCATATTTCAAAAAACACTTCTATCTAATTTTACCCTATATAAATGCCCATGCATGTGATTCTGACTGTTTCTTTACCTTCATAGTTACAGTTCTGTCACAGTAATGACACCAGTGTAATGTAAAGTTGCTTTAATTTCTGATTACCTTTTAATAATTTGTGCTTTACAGTTTCGGGATTGTGTTAATCCCGAAACTGTAAAACAAAGGACTATAAAAGTCCTTTGTATGAGGACTTTTATACCAACTTTCTTGTCTGTTTGAAATGTAATTTATTTGTGTAGAACTTTTAATGCCTGCCGAAGAAAAACACATGAATGTAACAATTCTGGACGGGCAGATTTTTATCCTTTGACTTGCTGAGAGGTTCATAGGAGTTGGGTTGTAAGGTCCACAGAGGGCTGACAAGTGTGGACCTGGAGGCATTCTGTGGAAGGTACTGTGGAGTAAGATGTTCCACAGTTTGTCCTGCTACGTCAAAGCGGGACATTTGAGTATGTCCCGCTTTGAAACGTCAGGGTTTCATCTCCTCATTTTGCAAATAATGTGTTTCCGTTGGTATTTTCAATCCATTACTTTCAACACACAAAGAGCTCTGATATCTGAGGGAAGGTTGAGACATTGATTATATATTACAAAAGTAATAGTGGTCATGTTTATTAATATACATCGACGGCTTGAAGTACAGACGCTGCTCTGGTGCATCGTGTCAGTATAGGTAGTTTAGGCATCAATTCGGTATACCTCTTAGCCGTCTCCCTAGGAGGTTTTCCCAGAATGTCCCACTGAGAGGGAAACCTCAGAGTAGACCTGGAATCTGCTGTGCAGTTCTCAAAACCATGTGGAGAGAGAGAAGGTCAGAGTTTGTAATCATCCAAAAATGTGGATGAAATTGCTTGGGTTAGAAATGCATCCATTATAATTCTGCTGCTTTCTTTGAGTCTAAGAGCCTGGTCCCTGGTGAAGTTAAAGTCAGAAATATTTATTTTTCTAAACCTCACATTCCTCATGTCATCCCTGCATATAATGTGAAAGGCAAGATCCAATGACGACTGAAGAACTTTGTATGCATTTGTCAGTGAGTAGCGTAAATTAGAGTGACTGAGAGGAAATGAATGTAATTGATGCTGATCTGTTGAAAATAAAATCATTTCGCAACAAATAAATTTCCCTTGAGTCGTAAGGATTTTCCTGAGTGAAATTCCCAATTAGGCAGTGCTGCTGTTGTAGGAACTGCATGGGGATCTATTGAGTTTAATGTGAAATAAAAAGGTTTTCATTTTTATGTCATGGTAAGCCAATTGAAACCAGATAAAAAATCAGCCGAGTATGAAAATGGCTTAAATTTCATCTAGAGAGTGCAGACCCCCAGTGCACGCAAAACAGAATCCAACGCTTGTAAAGAGGCAAAATATGCTTGAAATTTTATTTAGCAAATGTACAGAATTTAAACCCGGATCACTGCCGGGATTGAGTTTTACCATTTGACTAGGAAAGAAATGTCATCTATTTTAGCATATGAAATCTTAAAAAGAGACTAACTAAAATCTGTTGAGTATGAACTGCAATTTGCATCTACCTACATGGACAAGTCAAATCTCTTGAGGACAAAGGATTTTTATGGTTGGACAAAACAGTGGGTGACTTTTTTTTTTCTTTTCTTTTTGCCCTGAGGACATGAATCACAGATACAGGAGTTAAGGTGAGGCTTCAGAATCCAAGAAAAGCGATCCAACTCTCATGCTGAGGCGTCTGTTGCTTGTGGAGCTCCTGCGTTATGCAAAGTGAATGGTAAAATGAATTATTGCTACCTTCTGATTCCTAAACTTCAGCACAAATCAGCTGTTTGATAGTTGAAAGTTGGATAAGAAAATTATCCCAATCATAATGAATAAAGTGACATTAGGCTTACTAAACATGTACATGCAATTAAAAAGAGACATTTGTGATCATCAGTAATGTCTAGTGTGTTACCAACTGAAATACAGATGTTTTAGGGGTTTTTTTAATAGTAATCTAACTGGAAGCAGTTAAATGTTAGCTTTTGCCTTTTTAATGGATGAATAAAAAGTTATCCACCAAAATACGCAATAAGTGAGTAAAAAGTGGTGAGCGGCTTGCACCTTGCTCAAGGGCACTTTAGCAGGATGAGAGGGGGACGTGGGGGGCTGATGGAGGGAGAGGAAACGAGAAACATGAGATGCCTCCTGTATCATGATACCTGATCATGGCAAATTAAAATACACCCGCTCACAAAGCAGAGGTTGCGATCCCGCGAGGTATATTTATACGCAGTTTAATCCTCCATGGCAACGTTGATGTTATAGTTTTGATGGGGGTTCAGGATTGGTCAACAGCAGCTGACCGCGCCCTCAACCCTTATAAGCTACCTACTAAACTATTACCATCAAGTGTCGGGGGAGAGGGGGATGACGGCTCTGCTGCTGCTGCTGCTGCTGCTGCCCTCAGTGCGGCGGAGGAGAGAAAGCATCTTTGTCTGCACAGAGCAGCTCTGCTGGGCTTCCCTGCCTGTCTGCTTTCATCTACACAGCAACATCTAAAGATAAGGGAGATTCTTTCTGAAAACGGGGTTCGCGGATTCATCTGCCGCATTCGTCTCTGCTGAAATTTTCGGACTTTTCCTCCCCGTTTCCTTCTCTCTTCATCTCCCCCTCTCTCTCTCTCCATTGTGCTTTCCGGGTTTTTTTTTTTTTTGTGTGTGTGTGTTTTTTTTTTTTTCTTCTTCTGTTACCTTGCTGGAATAATCCAACCCTCCCCTCTGTATCCATGTGTCGGATCGCTGGATGATGCACAGGTAAATGACACCGCGCACCTCCTACACACAAACGACCTTACGGACGGAGGTAATTGCTTTTTTTAAAACATGCCGCAGCGGAAAGCCACGTTATACACGCCGTGTATTTGTGTTTATAGCTGTGAGGCTGTGCTTCTTCTTTTTTTTTTCTTCTTCTTCTCTCTTTCTTTCTTCCTCCTATGTCAGTGATTTGTTTTCTGTTTCAATTCGGGGGCTTCTCATTTACTTCTTCTTCGGGGTGTCTTTTGGAGATCTCAGTCTCTATGCAGGTAAAGGTGATCTGATTTCTTTCAGATTTTTGCATATATTTCCAGTCAGCTCAGCTGGGTGGAAGAGGACAGAGGTATGGCTTCAAAATCCCAGCACGGTTTTGCGGATGAGGTCGCCTAATTGCGTGCCGGAAGACATGCCCCGTGGTTGGGGCTGTACATGCACCACATACTGTGGGGGCTTTTCCTTTGAATGCATACAGAAAACTGGCATGATTTCAACAGATCCCACGTACCTGGCTGACTGGTGAAGATGCTAAATATTTTATGGGAAGGAGGGGGGAGAAAAAAAAAAGAAAAAAAGTGAAGTTGAGGTGGTCTTTGAGTCATGCAGCAGGCAGGGCCCTTGTCTGTAAAATGCTGGAGGTAGCCCATTTATTATCGAGGGGGATTTTGTGTTATGTGCCAGAGGACTAGCTAGTTTAAATTAAAAAAAAAAAAGAAAAAAAAAACAGAAGGAATGAGAGAGGGAACAGGGTGGAACAGTTGCATCCAGTTCAGCTCTAAATATGATAACATTTGGGAAAAGTTGCTATTCCTTCCAGCGTTTATGGTTGCGAAAATCAAATTGTGTGGTTTGCATTTTAGGAGGTTGTTGTGGTTCAAATTACAGCTTGTTCTCTATCTTCTTCGAAATACATTTGCTTTATTTAATTCTCGGTTCTAATTTACAACCCCGCACATCATAACTAGATTATTGTGACTGAGCAGAGGGAAACAGCTTATTTAATCACCACCTATTGTTTATGGGAAGGCACAAATTGTCATGGTGCACTATTTGGATGTTACTTTCCTCCTCACTGGTGTTTGTTTTTATTTTGTGAATATTTTTTTTTTTTTCATACAACAGTAGTGACTCTGATCACAGCTTGATGTTTCCCCCTTAATAATTAGATTAATTTATCCAGAAACTGAGGGGAGGTGCCCAAGGGGGCTGCTGCCGCTCTTCTCAAAAGGAGTGTGGCTGCCCTCCTTGCACCTCCTGCAAACCAATTTGCTTTGCAAATTCAGCTCCACCTGTGATCTGATGCATACTGTTACTTGTCTTCGTCAGGTCGGAACAAAACATCCAGCTCAAGACATTAGGCAATAAACGAAGTTGGGTTCACAAGAACACAACAAGCTTTTTTTTAAAGATATTATTAAGCAATAGTATTTCTGGTAAAAAAAAAAAATCCTTACTTTATATATTATTTATACAAATAGAGTAATCTCATAGTATTTGAAGAATCTCTAATCTAGGTTGGACATTGAAAATGCTCCTTTTTGTGTTTTCACAAATAGAGCAAATATTTAATTAATGTCAAACTTAAATCTCTCCAGTGAAGAATTACCCACTTTTAGTTTTTTCAGTTCAAGTATTTTGGCTTTTCAACTAGAGATGATTAAATCAAAGATCAGCCCTAAAGCAGATGCTAACTTTAGGATATTTAGCAGCTAATAGTTATCCAGTCGCTGTATACTAACATTGTGTAAATGTAAACTGTATTTCTCTGTTGGACTCTCCTTCAGTGTCTTTGGAAAATAGAGTTGTCGGTCAGCACAATGTAGAGTTTTTATTTTCCACCGAGTCAATATAACACAACATCTGGTTACATCCCTAAATTGTTGACTCCAAATCAAATCAGAAACAGTTAAGATCAATTTAATCCTATACAAACTGTGTAATGGACCTTTAATTTAACACCCATAGGAAGCTCCGAAGCAGATGGGAAACATTGCGTCATTAGTGGCTGATGGCTTTGCACACACTGTAGTCTCACAGTGCTTGCAAATCATTTGTGTCTTGTCTATAAGTCTTTTAATGTTTCTATACTGTGCATCCAAATGCTACCTGATCCACAGCCAGAAAGCTTTTGTCCCAAACAGAATTCTTTTTTAGTCGACTCTGGCAACAAGTAAACTCAAGAACTACATCCTAGCTTACAAAAAAAATAATAATAACAAAATAAATAAAATCTATCCCACCATAAACACAAGAGGTTTGTCAAGGTTCAGCAAAGTTTTAAACAGTTAATGCATTTTTCAGTGCTGCCCCACCTGTTGCTGCGCATTGATGGTCAGCTGACACCCTGATGCTTTTCAGACACATAAGGCAAAGCTGATCTCCTGGAAATATTTGCAGATGCTGCATACTTTTTCCAGTTGCGAAAAGTATAGAGTATCATTGTGCCTAAGCTTCAAAACAACGATAAATATTATAATATTGCAACCAATATGTTTTGCTATTTCAGCAGTAACATGAATAATTGCTGGTTTTCTGTTTTACATAACTATAAAATCGTTTTACACATTTTTGGTCAACAGTACCGTACCATTAGATTGTCCTGCCTGCCCAGGCCTACTAGTACTGGGCTCAAGCTTAAAGTACTGACCTTCATATCATATTCATAATAATAGCTCACACATATCTCACTAGATAAGGTCACATCCTAACAGCAACTACTAGATTGCGCTTTTGGAGACAGACTTCGTCTCGCTTTGATGAGAAATATCATGGCGTTTTAGTAGTGCAAGGACCTCAGGTTTCATTGAATAGAATGACCAAAATAAATGATTTTGCAAAGAAAGAAAAGGGTGAGCGACCTCCAATATGTGACCCACATGTGTAGCCACTTTACCATGCAATCTGCCACCACCTCATCTTAAGACAGCACATTTTTTTCCCCTCCACACTTTTAAATCCCAAAAGCTGGAGCGGACATACTTGAATAGTGCTGGTCGAAAATATGTTGTTTGGTTTCCTAAACAAAAACTGCATGGGGAAAAAAAAGGAAATCATGGGTTATACTCATTCAAAATGAGGAATTGCTAAGATCATAGTTACAGACTTTGGTGAACTAAGCTTTAGTTGCATTCAGATTCTTAATGGATTTACCAATCTTATAGCTTAGTACTACAATTCTGATTTTTAAATCAAATTTCAGCTTCACTTTTACTCAATGTGTTATAGCCAGGATTTCTCCCTTTACTCAGTTGCTATATTTTGGAGGGGGAGGAGCTTTCAGGGCCACACTTTCCACACTCGTGTGGCTACGTTCTGACTCACAAGGCATCTGCTTTCATTACTGCCTCCAATAAAATGTGAGAGTTTGGGAAGGGTTGGGAGTTTAAGAAAGAGGGAAATTGTGTCGCTGCTGCCATCACAGTAACTTATCTAATACCAAGTCATTGGAATTATTTTTTAAAATAATTTTGTAATATTTTTTTTCCAAAGCTATTAGAATGTGGCAGATCACATAACTTCACTTTTATTTGGTTGAGCCGTTTTTCTCCTGAAGGTATTTCTTGTCTATTGGAATGAAACAGAAATGCAGAATCAAGAAATAACATAAAGCACCAGCCAGAACGCAGCGAGAGATGGGTGACTTGACCAAGGAGACTGCTTGAAATAACAAGAGGGCAAAGTTGACGTGGTGTGCGTGGATGTTTGTGCGTTTTTCATACATGTGTGTCACAGCTCAGTGGCTTCAGCGTGCATTCTGGGGAAGCGGAAGGTTACAGATATTGTGTGGCATTGCAAATCGTGTCGCTTCCTCTTTATCATACCCCATCAAGGTCATACCCACAGACTGAAAGTGGTGGCCCTGGCCTTTTCCACTCCTGGCTCTGGCAGAGGAACGGGGCCCGCGGACCACTGTTGCTTCTAATCAGGGCTGACGCGTGACTCAGTTGCATGCCAGCTGCAGAGCCAAACAGGGATTATGTCCCTGGATGATGAAGACAAAAAAAACAAAGGTCACTGTTGAGATCTTTGTCTCACTACACCTTCGGGGAGCTCGAGTTATTTCATCATTTGTGCGCTATTTTCTAATGAACTTTGCTCCACAGAATGGAACAAATAGTAGAAATAAAAAGAAATCTTTTACCCAGTACAAGTCATATAGCCAGAGGGCTGTATAGTTAGAGTTGTGACACCAGCAGCATAGTGTTGGTTAAATTACAATCTGGGTCATTGTGCCACTTGTTTCAAAGGGTAGAAACAAAGATTTAAAACATTGTTATGCACAGCCGAAAATCACAGGGGACGGACCCCCTGCCCTCTTTTCTGGGAAAACTGGAGCGTTATGCCACAAAGTATTTCACTGTAATTGTAACTATATCATTTTAAACCGTTCATTATGCATGTTAGGTGCATGTGGTAATTACAGATACAAAACAAGTCCTTTCAGAACTTTGAATGTTTTTTTTTTGTTTGTTTGTTTTTTCCCTCTCCTACGCCTCAAATGCTATATATGTTGCAGCCCACTCAACTGACTGGAAGCGTGTCAGATGCTGCTGAGAACTAGTAAACAGATTTTTTTTAGTAGTAGTAGTAGTTAAAACAGGGCAGGATTTAAAAAAAATAAATAAAAAAAACTTTTCCCAGGCAGAATAAAATGTGCACTTTGCCTTACCTTGCACTAGACATATAACAAAAAAGTCTAACTTATGAGACAAAACATGTAAAGAAGATGCATGAAATTGGACTTGAGAAAACATGAGATGATGAGTATTTTTGTTGAAACAAAGAATCCATTTTTTTTTTCATAAACATTTGTGTTGAATAGTCCAGCCCAAATTTGGCTTGCGTATTCTTTTGCACCTATCGAATCTAGGGTGCTCCTATTGTATCAAAAACTACCTGAAATGCTTCCTTCTGTGTTTTTATAAATAGACTAAAGGTTTCATGTCTATTTTAAAGAATCTCTCTTCAAAGTTGAAATATCCAGTTCAGGTCTGAAAAGCCTAGTTGTTTTTGATTTTGAACTAAAGCTGACCAAATGCAGTCCACACTAATTAAACACACTGAAACATGCAAATGTGAAACAGATGCTAACTTAACAGTGAGCTAGTTGTGGTTTTCTTACTGTGAGTTGTCTATCATCCTGTCAGTGTCCCCCCCCCCTCTCTATTTTCATTTGAAATTTGTCCTTTATGCATGTTAAATGTGTGGAAATTACTGATGCATAACATGTCCTTTGAAAGCTTTGAAATTTCATATTGCTCTCCTATACTTCGCAATCATCAGGTGCAATATCTTACAACCCACTCACCTGACTTGGAAGGTAATTATTGCTTAAAAGTCAGCATCAGGCATTTTTAGTTTATTTATTTATTCATTTTTGCACATTTCCCACTCAGAATAGACAAATGCTTTGCATTTAGTTTTCTCCATCAATGCTCCATTTGGGATATAATAATACATTCAGCTCACAGTGCATGACATTACACTACTCACAAGAACTTGACAAGATGAGATTTAAGTAATTGTTTTTGTTTTGTTTTGTTTTTTTTATAAATACAGTAAAAATTTCAGAAATTATTTAATGTGTAGAAAAGAGTATATTTAATATTTCAGTCCATGCTTTGCTTATTGCAATTTTTATTCCTTTCTAACTGTAAGGTGGTCCCGGTGCTGAACAAAAATATGTTCTGTTTTCACAAACACGATAAAGATTTTCTAAATGTAAGACTGTTTTCAAAAATGGATCCCAAATATTTTTGCTTGCCCACAAAATGGGAATGAAAGTGACTTGTCACTGTGATTATTAGCCGAGTACGTGAAGCCAAGCATCGCGTGAAGTCAGTTAAAAAGATCTACTACCCACAAATCAAACATCATCCAACATTCTTTATCTATAACTCATGTAAGAGCATAAATATTTTTAACATGACCATTTTCTTCTTATTTTTGTTTGGGTTTCTGAAGAGAATCTGTTTAGTGTGCAATTATCCATGTCTGTCTTTCACAGTCTTTTTAGATTTTAATCTTTAGTTGATCTTTAATTCCACGCAGCACTTTGAGTTGCTTTTAGTATGAAGCGTGCTCTATAAATTTCAAATGGGTTGATTGATTTATTGATCAAACACTCAGTCAGCCTCAGATTCATCAGCAACTGGTCATTCGAAGCTTAGCTGCTAATGATGCTAAAGTTAGCATCTGCTTCCAATGTTTAACCCGAAGCAGAATATTTTCAGATTTTTTATTTTTTAGTTCTTTTGGAACCGAGTAGCATTTTGTTTTCAGTTAAAACCTTTATTTATTCCATCAACACAATATCTTGTGTGACCTCTGATCATACCTCTGCCTTGCACCAGCTCCTTATCGCAAACTGTAAAATGTCAGCTGGGAATCAGTTGAGATCAATTCAATCCTATGCAAGTGTTTATCTGATACACCTTAGTTAAGCTCAAAAGTCAGGCTTTAACACCACAATGCTTTTAATTGAATCATTTTTTTACACTCTGTACCCTCCAGAATGCCTGACAAAAGCAGTGAACCATGCTGTTGAGGCCCAAACAGGGGCCTTTTGAAACATGAAGAAAAATAATAACTTATTTGCATATGCAGCAGCTACTGATTTTAAAAGCCTGATTGGTCCTGCCATATATCTGTGAAATAATTGACGGTAAAATTGCCTGTGATTTTCACCACAGGTGGTACAGTAGGTGGAAAGGAACGAAAGGCGGTCTGTAATTTTCCGTAAGCACAATGCTACTTAGGATTCATCAAAGGTTGTCAGCGGAGTCTGTCATACTTAGGAGACACGGTGACAAAAATGTCTCTTGAAAAGCTCAGCTGTTGTTCATTAAGTATGTGCATGACAAAAATGTACCCGGTCAGATTTTTCCCCGACATCTTGCACTCAGAATGGAGAGACATTTATATGTGTTACGTGTTTTTTTTTTCTGTCATAATTTTTTAATAACACAGATGCTGTTAGGTTGAAGTTGTTTTTTTGTTTTTTTTTAAATAAACCACATAATTTACATAGGGATAACATGAGAAACATGTTGCATGTGGAACCTAAAGTTTTATTTCCCTTCATTCTGGAAAGTTTACTCTATTCTATTTTGCTTAACTTAACAAATACATTTCTTCCTACCCCATCGAGCAGCTAAATTTTGTAACTGATGGACTCCTGAGGTTGACACCACAGACTCCAATCAGCTCCAGTCTTGATTAAGAGGCTATTGTAGGCCAGTAAAGTTTAAAAAAAAACAAAAAAACAAAGTAATATAATTGCTCATTATCACCCTTTTTAACTTTGTGATCTGCTATAATCTTACTAAAATATCATAGAGTAATGGGTTTCTGAGAGTGCTGATTGAAGGGGATATTTATTCACTGTTGAACTGAAGACATACAGCCCTCTGGTTAAACAAAGTGGCTTCATCTTGCAGCGCCATTCAGGTATCTTTTGGACATTCAAAAAGTGTTGCATTACATTGCAGATGTAGGAATTTTTAAGCCCATCCATCTTCGTGACAGAATGAGTAAAAGGAGGCTGAAGCTGCACTGTTAAGCGAAAGGTGCCTAGGCAGCATAATCGGTGCCCTTAGTGAAATAAAACACAACATCACTTTGTCAAGACATACGTTGTGCCGTTAAGAGTGCTCAAAAAAACAGCAATCCTACAAGGACCAAATCTGCTGCTGGAAGGAAAAGGATTTGAGTCTGCAAGAATAAAAACTAACGCAGTTATAGTATTGCTTTGAATTAGTATTTTTTTTGGTCGAGAGAAATGGTCTTGATTTTCCTGATATCAAAATTAAGGATGAAGTGTTCAGTTGGCTACCAGAAGCAGATGATCTTCAGCTTGACTGACTTGATTGCTAACTGTTAAATATGCAATTTAAAATGAGTTACAGAAAGTATGAGATGTAAGAAGGTGCTAATGAGAAAAACATGCTATGGAGTTTGTTACTGATTGTATTTCTCAGCTCTGGATTTCCTTTGTATCTATGACTTAAATAGTTAATCTTTTCAAATGTAATTAGTTATGATTTGAGGCCTAGCGAAAATGTGCTTGTCCTGTGCACTTTTGTGTTTTAAGTCATGATTAACTGCAGAAAAGAAAAAAAAGAAAAAGAAAACAATTAGCGGTTTTAGGGCAGGTCATTTTTCTTCTTTTTTTTTTCTTTTTGCTCCCTACAGCTCAGACCAGACTAACTCCTCCCTGTGTTTCTAGTCAGGTGTGTCCAAAGTCAGTCCTGAAGGGCCCGTATCCTGCATGTTTTAGTTCTCTTCCTGGTGGTAGTTACTTCCTCCTCAGCATGTCAGTGTTCTGCAGAGGCCTGCTAACGAGCCATCATTTGAATCAGGTGTGCTGAACCAGGGAGAAAACCTGCAGGATACTGACCTTTTCAGGCTGACTTTGGACACCCCTGTTTTAAGCATTCTCAAACATTCTCTGAGATAATGTAAAGCTGAAAAGTACAAATATATTTCTCCTTTCGTACCGATGTAATGTCTTTTTTGATTAACGCACCACAGCATGGAAAGTAAGCGAGAAGGTAGATGGTATTTGGAGGGATTTGGAGATGTCTCCTGGGCTGCATTGAAAGTAGTTTGCATCCCCAATGATATTTGATGAAGTGTAAAAGCTCTTGCACAAAACAACCATGTTGTTGTAGTTGTTGGTTGGTATTGTCGTAGCAGTTGTTATTAAAGATTAAAACTCTATTGTGACCACAGCTTGTGGTCACAATACTGCAGCCTGTATTGTTTGTGGTATTCACTTGGATTTCACTTTGGTTTGAAATCCAAAGTGTACCTCACCAAGACTTATGTACAAAATGGCAACCTCTGCTGTGCATTGTAAAGGCCCCTCACATACATTGTCAGATGCTGCTGATAAACTTATGCAATAAATATTGTTTTCCTCTTCCACAAAATGGGTGGAGCTGCTAGTTAAGGTGCAGAAACCAGGCATATTGTGAAGAAATATGTTAATGCAGGTATGATGCTTCTGGCTATAGCATCCTGACAAAATTGGTAAAAAGTACACCAGGATCTTCCTTTTTTTTTTTTTTCAAATTAAACTGTTATCTAAATTTTTTGCCTTCACACTTGGATCTCTGGACAGTCTTGGACAACCATGAAGGGGACGGTACTGGCTTCCTGATTGTTTATGTGGGCATTTTGACTTCGGGCCTATTTGCGTTAAGAGCAGCACTAAGAACTGATGAAACACCGATTGGGTTTTGCATTGAAATATTTTAAAACGCTACTCAAGAGATAGTGGTGAGGGTTGAGTCTCAACCAGGTGAATATGAAAGCTTGTGAATTAAAAGAAATGTGGATTTTATGCTGTCTGTTTGTTCTCAGTGAGAAATTGGAATCTGCCAAAATCTTAATTGATAGGTCAAGGCGTTATAAGTATAAAATGCTGCTGTTGGTGCATCTCTAATCATGATGAGATTGTGCGTGTTCATCTGATCATAAAAAGCTAAACTGCAGTCAAGAGTTCCAAATTACAGAGTATAATTAACTGTAAGGAGCCACACATTCACAAGAATGCTTTTCAGATTTCTGTATTGTTTATGGTATACAACAATCTGAAGCTTTTAGTTTTGCAAACGACATATTTTGGGTATAACGCCGACAACTGGAAAGACTTACTGCATTATTCAAAGGCCAGCTTTAAAGAAACGTGCGCATAAGCCTCTTTCTTCTTGAAAGATGAAAACAATGATGACATGGGGAAGGTTAAACATTCACCTTGGCTGACAGAGCGTGATTATGTATTATCTGCATCACCTCAGCAACCCGTGGCTCTGAATTAAGAAAAAAAAAATAGACTACATTTTGGTTCGCTGAAATCTTTTGATTGAACTTGCATCAGATTTGTTGTCAGAAACTCCTGGTAGGGCCACAGAGGTTTTACACAATCTTAGTTGCAAATCGCTCAATGGATCTTTCTCTTTCATACCAGCATTACTGTCACCAGCAGGGGAATTCATCTTCTCAAGGCAATATCCACACGGCTCTCACATGGGGAGGCGTGAAGGAGTTCACAATGAATGTGTTGGAAACCTGGGCAGTCTTGTAAAATTGCACCGGTACGCTGGAGGTAGAGTCCTGTGAGCTTTTAATTTTTTTTTTCTCCCCTCTCTTATCATGTGAGAACAGGGCATAGGGCAGATTTACGTGGATTCAGTTGATCAGTGAGTGGCAGGCGGGTTGCGAAGCGAAAGATTCTTAGCAGCTGTCTGGCTGTCCATCCATCACGCTGCACTAAGGCGCGCCAGTCACACTTAGATGACCAGCAGACTGCAGAATGGGGGATGCTGTGGTAAACACTGGTACAGTCGTTTATTTCAATTCAAGCTGTGTCTTCTGGCATCTCTCATGGGGAGCGGATTCTCACTAATTTGTTACAGTATGCAGCGGAAATCTTGCCTAATGCTGCATTGCAAAGTCAGTCTTTTCCTTGCCTGCGGCTGCTTCATCTATAAAGGTGTCTGTCTCATGTGTCCTATCTGTGCGAGGGAGCTTTATGCCGTATCAATGTCAGCTTTCATTGGGTCTTAGTGGAGCTTTCTGATTCTGGCAAAAGGAGCCGTTACCTAAGATCAACCTAGGCCTTTCTTTTGCTTAGCCGCCGAAGTGGAAAGAGGAGTCGTGGGTTTGTGTGCAAGTCTGTACATGTGTGAAAAGAAAAAGGCTCAGCGAGCAGGATCCTCGCTTTGCTTCCGCTCAGGGTTTTTGTCTGGTGGCATCCTCCTCAGGATGAGATGTGACAGCGCTGGATGATCTAATCATGGATGTCATGGCATAGCTGCTTATTAACTGAGATTTCAAGGGCAAACATTTCCATCATTAGTAGCTAGTATACTGTATAAATGGCTCCATGAGCAAGTGGTGCAGTGGTGATGGCTTCTGGTAATGTCACAGTATGTGGTGGTGGAGAGGAGCTTGTCTCATTACATTTTTTTTATTTTTTGCACATATATATGAAGAGCTTATCTATACTGGATACAAGTGGTTGTATCCAGTATACAACCATTTGTATTTTCAGAGAAATTTTAAGTCCTCTGAGGTTCAGAATTACAGAGGATGTAAAATATATGCTCATTCATGTTAACTAAAGCATTTAAAAATGTTACATTTTAATTTTAGTCGAGTGCTGTCATGAATATTATTAATGCAAGTCAAATATGTTGGTCAACTTTATTATGGTTCAAAAGCAGCTCTAGAAAGGTGACTTTTTAGCCTAGATATAAAGGAACTCAGTGTTTTGGCTGTTTCGCAGTTTTCTGGAAGCTTGTTCCAGATTTGTGGTGCATAGAAGCTGAATGCTGCTTCTCCATGCTTGGTTCTGGTTGTGGGGATGCAGAGCAGACCAGAACCAGAAGACCTGAGAGGTTCGGAAGGTTGATACAACAACAACAGATATTTAATGTATTTTTCTGCTAAGCTGTGACGTGATTTATAAACTAACATGACTATTTTGAAGTCTATTCTCTGAGCTACATGGAGCCTGTGGAAGGACTTTAGAACTAGCGTGAGGTTCTCTATCTTCCTGGTTTTAGTGAGAACAAGAGCAGCAGCATTCTGGATCTGCTGCTGATGTTGTGTAATTGATTTTTTTTTATTTATTTTTGGCGGACCTGTGAGGACACTGTTGCAGTAATCAATTTAACTCAAGATAAACACGCAGACAACTTTCTCTAGATCTTGCTGGGACATTAGACTTTAATCCTGGAAATGTTCTTCAGACGACAGAATGCTGACTTTGTAACTGCACATGCTAAATAAGATTGAATACACATCCACCATCATTTACACTAGAGTCTCGTTTAAAGGTCAGTGGCGATAATTGACTTTTACTGACATTTTCTTATTTACATCTCTAAGCACCATCCATTTAACACGCCCCTTTAAAATTTGTGGGAAGACGAGAAGAAAACTGGTCGCTGGTGTTGCTAAGAGGCCTACATTAATGTTTAAAGTGCTGGCTGTGTGCACTGCATGTGACTGGACAGAAGACTAATAATAAAAACAGCCAGTCATAGCAAAGTCTCTGTAAGCATGTGTGAAAATGGAATATAGTGCGATCAAACTACGTTTGGCACAAACCTACACTGCACATCACCAAAAGAGCCCCGGCCTGAAATGAAGCGTAGTGGTGGCGGCAAGACTGAAGCTTTGTTTAGCCCAATTCAACAAGAGAATAGTTTATTTCTGTCACATTTCAAAGACAGGATTTCATTTCCCCGTCCTTAAGTAGCATTGCTTGAATAGAAGATAAGGCAGTAAAAGTTAGCAGACTGAATTGCTTTATAATGCAAATTTGTGTGCATCAGTTTCAGCAGAGAAGTTTGAGTCAGACTTGTGAAATTGCATTTCAAAATACTCCATTGTTACTACTGTGGTGAATTTTCCATCGCAGCTTTGCCTAAGTTGTCCCACCTGTCTCTGAGATTTGCGGAAGAAATCCTCTGGCAGCAGCACAGAGACATTTTATGCCTGGAGCACATAGTGTCTGTCTTACATGAGAAACAAAATCGTACACGTCAAGTGACGGAGTGTCTCTGTGCACTGGACACCGAACCATTAGCTGTAAGCTTCTGCCCATATTATCCACTGACAGAATCCACCTATATTATTTGGTTACTCTCCAAGTGATGTCACCGGCTCGGTTGTTGCCAGGCTACAACCACAACGTCCAGATACAGTCATTGTGATCCATAGAGATTTGAAGCACACCTCTACCGTTGCCACACATCCAGCTTTCCTTCCGTTTGCTCAGAACATGCCATATCATTATTTTTACAGTGTAATCAATCAATCAATCAATCAAT
>NW_006799942.1:5581034-5596362 GCF_000485575.1 Poecilia formosa | reverse complement strand
CTGAAGGTTCAGGTCAGAGTCCACCACTACTCCCAGGTTTCGGGCGTGATCGCTGGTTTTTAGTTGTTTAGTTATGTAACAGATCCCTACACTAATAAAATGTATTAAAATGGGCAACAAAGGTAATTAACTTGTCAGAATAGCAACCAAAAGCAACCAGTTTAGCTAAACTTTGCTAATTTTGATGAAAGTAGATGTCAAGAATCCAGCCAAAGTCATGCCACGGCCTTTCTGACAGTTCCAAAAGTGACATTTGCACGGATGTATGTGAAGATTTGAGCCTGTAATATTCCCATAAAATTCACATTCATTTAAAAGTCAAAGGTCACATAGTATACCGAAATCGAATACAAACCAAAGGTGTGTGAACACCCATCCTGTGACAGTTTGACATGGAGGGGTGCTAACATGTTGGCAGTGAAAACAGTCTCGGTTCACATTTTCATTTCCATGCGTCTCACCGGAACATAACACCCTCACTAATGCAGCTCCTTACCTTCTGTTGTTTGAAGGCAGCCTGGATTTATTTCTCAGATTTGTCTCAGGCGAGAAGCTTTTCTCGAAACATTAGGAAGGGTGGAAGATTACTGTGTATTAACAGAATATCAAAATCATTTATGATGTTATGACATTGATTGGCTAAATTCAGTCAAGCCCTAAATTATTCATAGGCATTCAGAGTTTGGTTTAAAGTAATCTTTTAAGTTTACCAGCATGTTTCTTCTGATTTAAAATAGTAGTAAAGTTTCGGGTTAGTGTCAGTGCTGGATCACCTATGGAGGGAGCGTAAGATTAAGGTCATGACAAATATCTGAAACTCATTTCCAACTATAAATCATTCAAGTTCCAGATAACTTTATGCAAAAAGCTATACCCCCCCCAAAAAAAAGATTATTATACTGATTGAGAAGAGTGTGATTTTTAAATTTTAATTTGTGGATAGATATCTATGTCTCAAAATTGAACCTTTGCACTTTTATTGTCTTATTTCTTATGAGAGACACACTTCTTGGTTAACTTGAAGTTCATTTTTTACTTCAAAAGCCCTGAATGTATTCTGAAAGAACAGAGAATTTTGTTCCGTCTCCGAGGGATGTAAGAACAAAATGACATCATTCTGTTCTTGCAGATTATCTTGACACATTTTAAGGGGAGAACATTTTTCTCTTGTGGTGTCTGAGATAATATTAAGTAACTGATCAGCAGTGTTACTACGCTGACAAATGGGAGGGACCTATGAGGATTTCCCAGGAGTTCTGCACAAGTATCGATAGCAAACTGTTGCTAAAAGCTGTTGTAATTCTTGATCAATTTATATACTTAAAGACTTTGGGTGTTTTCACATCTGATAGTCTGCTAGACTCTGTTAGATCGGGACCAAAATTGCAACATTTGTTCCATTCTCAGCTGGCGTGGTTCACATTCACACTGTTACAAACCAAACGCTTTGAGCAACCTGTTTACCTTCTCACCTGTGGCGGCGCTACACCAAGAACCAGTGGCAGAAAGCACTCAACAAGCACCCAAGAACAACACAATTTCCTTCTTCACAATATGTAAATGGTGGCGTGACATCAGATTTTCATGGTTGTAGAATTTCTCTTTTGTCTTTAGCAACAGACCACGAGGCATTTCTCCAATCAACACTATACACTCATTTGTTTTGATTGCATTTACCCAGAATGCCATGGGCTAAAGTCTGCTTCTGTCTTGTGGGGTAGACTCTGGTCCGCTTGGCATTCACATATGCATTCGAACAACACCACTTCAATTAAGACCTAGGTTTTTAGGCGAACCAGAATTCACTGTTTTGGTCCGGCATCAGTTTGGTCACACCTCCCCAAACGACCCAGACTTTCTGGGCAAATTAACTTGCGTTAGATTAAAGCTGACTAAAGTTCAGAGGGCCGGTCTGAATGTTTATGCTTAAAAGTCATATGTTAATATTTTTTTTCTATTAAAGCTTTTATATAAATCAATGTTTCTAAAATATTTAATCCTGTCAAGAATCCCACTGTGTTTTTTAAAATTTATTGTAGCAGCCATATGCCTTTTTTTGTCTCATTCTTCATCTGCTTTCTTTTAGGTTAGAGTTATTAACACTATTTTTTATTTTTTATTTTTTTTTACTTTGAATTCAAAATTGTGCTCCTTTGGTCACCTGACACCATTGCATTTGGCTGGGTCAGAGATGAGTCTCTTTAACCATAGACATAATATAAGGATAGACCCCACATTGGCTTCTCCGGCGCAGGAAATACGGCGGCCATCTTGGAGCGGTACACCCTCGTACTTTGCTGAACCAAAACAGCAGAAGATGCCTCAGTTCTGCTCGGCTTATTCGTGTTTAAATCTAAGAACTGTTGGTGTCAGGGCCCGGGGGATAACTTTTCACAAGTAAGAATGACATATTATTGTTAGTATGTTGTGAATGTAATATTACTGTACTGTATTTATGCCCACCAGCGAAATGACAGCAAATGTTAGCTATCGGTCTTCAGCTGGAGATTTGATGACAGGAATATGTTTCAAACAGGCCTACTCACAATTTCAGTAGCTTTGGTTAATTATCATTATCAACAAATCTTAATCAAATTTGGAGTTTTATGTTCTTTGAAATATGAAGATCAAAAATAGTGAGTGTAACATTTTTTTGAATGCTCAGCTTAAGAAGGCAACAAAGGCTCCTTAGTTTCAACCATTGCCTTTTTATTTTTGCTTTGTTATAACAGTTATGTGCAGATCAGCCAGTACAAAATAACTTCAATGAACTCACTAAATAACAGTATATGAATAAAATAACATGGACCTCATTCGGACAATGTTTTTGTGTACACACTCCCAGATATCACGTTTTTGTTTTAAAGGTTTCCAAAAGATAAAGAGGTGAGGATGGTTTGCAGAAAGGCAGCACCAGAACTGTCCTATTTCAAGGCTTGTGTAAAAATGTAATGAACATGTAAATATTGTTGTCACAACAGATAACTGCTTGTATCAGCACTTTTTTTTTTGGAGCCAGGACTGCATTTGGTCATTTGTAGTTCAAACCTAAAACGCTTACAGCAGTGAAACCTGAACCGATTCATCCTATACTGAACAGAGATTCTTTGAAACACACATTAAGACATATGAAATCTTTGCTTTGAGAACAACAAAGGGTGTTTTTTTTTTGTTTTGTTTTAAAACATCTTCTCTCATTCTCATGAAACCAACATCAGACGTGGTTTTGTGCAGTTAGCTTGATGTAGCATCACACCCCGACAAAATAGCACTTCATACCTCCATACTCATTCTCACACGCATCATGCCTGCCATCACATGCTGAAGTGGGTGTCAAGCAGAGAATTTTAGTCTTCACTAAGCTCGCTAAAACAAATATTTCTCTTCAGACACGGTCGTGTTCCGATTCCCTCTTACCCACACCGTCAAATGTTAATGGAGGAATTTCATCTTGATGGTGTGCCAGGACAAAAATCTGTCTAATGATGCTTGGGAGGGTTTCGTGCCTGAGCCGAGCCTCTGTTAACTCAACCTCCACCTCAGTGTGTGATAAGGGTGGTGCTCTGATCCTGCTGGGTTGGACACAGACAGTGAGGCAGGCTCATTTGCAACGTGCAGGCGAACAAGCTGCACGATGCCTGCCGTGTTGTCGTTTAAATCACTTTTTTCTTCTTGCTGTGGGTATCCAACCAAATGCCATTTCTGAGGAAGGTTTTTCAAACGCCACAGTTACAGCTATGCAGGGAGCAGATGTGCGTGCATTGTGTCATTACTACGCCTACAATACATTTACATTCACTTAATGAGGGCATTGTGCGCAGTACCATGTTTATGCTTGTAGCGAGTGTTACGTATTTAGTTACCTAATTACCTGGCTTGCTGGTTTGTGAAAGTGTCAGCTGTTATAATGTCTTGTACCACAGAGAAAATGGAAGCCTGTGTTCTGTTGACATGAGCTCGGCATGTACGGCCTGTGCAGGATTCCACTGAGCTGACAGAACCTTTAAACTGGATGTTCCGCCTGACACAAGATCTGCTTATATTTATCCAACTCGCATCGAGGAGTGCTGTAAAAAAACCCCCGGTTTTTTTTTTTTTTTTTTGGTGTGTGTGTATTTGTGTCTAAATGTGTCAGCGCTTCCTCTGTGAGACAAATTGGCAGTATGTGAGGAAAAAGACAGGAGCATGATCACAGATTCTCAGAAAATGGTTGACATGATCGTTTACAGTTAAAGTCAATATTCTAGCCTGCGCTTTCTGTATAGTTGAGGTAAAAAATGTGGTAGCAAATATCGGACACTCCATGAGGTCTTCTGTTTCTTTAAATGGCACAAAATTCAGAATAGGAGCAGGTTACATGCCAGACAATCAGCTGAAAAGTGCATGTTTGGCAGTGAAACTGATTTTGGTGTTGGGTGGGAGACAGGTTGAGATGTTTCTTAAGCTTGCTACTGAACTAAAAAGCATTTTAAAAATCCAGTTGATGCAGGAAAAACACAAATATGAGACAGAAATTGTTTTTATGACTATATTGACAGCTTTATAATAATAATAAGTCACTATAATAAAAAAACAATCATAAATCTTTTGAACCGAATATCAAATGTTTTATTCTCCCAAGCCATTTTTATTTACCCGAAATCCCAATGCTGCATCACAAAGCAAAAGTTCAGTGCTTTGAAAAGGGCTTTTGCTATTTTGTGTCTTGCTGAGAGTTAGATGAGACAACTGATAACGCTTCCGTGTCTGGACAGCAGATATGAAGAGACTGCCAGCAGCTAGCCAACTTATCTTCCCACAAAAAAGGAAAAATAGTGGGAACATAGCTGCACCGCATTTGTTCAAAGGTAACAAAAAATGTGCACACCGCCAACTCTAATGCACCTCCTACTGACATGTTATATTGAAGATGGACAAAAGGTGCAAAAACTAAAACTGAATTGGATTTTACAGGGATCAGTGGGGATTTCTGGAATGTGCTGGTGGTGATCAGTAAAAAGTAGATTTCCTCTATAACTTTGCTTCAACCTCACAGCCTCTTTTATTTCTGGTGCTGGTACATGTAAATGTGTCCACATGCTACATTTTCCTGCTGTTGGGATTTGTGATAGGAGAAAAAAAAAATGGGTTTTGATTTTATTTTGACTCCAAAAACAGTGAATTTGACAAAAAGAAATATTATGAGGAGTTTTTGGCCACAAGTGCAATAAACGTAATGTTTTTCTAAAGCTTGACAAATTAAGAGGAAGAATACATATTTAAATATCAAACTAAATAATTGTGATTTTTTTTAAACATACTTTCCTATTTGCCTAATTAATATTTAATGTTACCTCCTTGGTGAATGCACTTATGTAAGTAGAAGACGCAAGCTAAAGGATATAAAAGCTGAAAAATATATATTTCACTCCTACATTCTAACTGCTCACCAGCACTTAAATGTTTAATCCATTACTATATCAGTGAATTTCTTTCCAAATTCACTGATAAGTGTTCAGATAATTTTCCTCTTCAATTCTTTGATTGCTGTTCCCTCATAATTGGATAATTTCAAATGCATTTCAGCTCCAAGTCTGAAAAGCCCCTTACTGTGCTTCTTACTGGCTGAAAAGTTTCAAATCGTTCATATTTACAAAAAATTATGCGTCTGTTTTGACATATAATTTAAGGAAGCAAGAGGACAAAAATGTAACTATGAGAAGAAAAACATCCATCGAGCGTAATGTACAAACAAGATGTATCAAATAACTAGTGTTAGTAAAAGATTTAATGAACTTACTAATAAACATGTTTCAGAAATAAAACTTAATAAAAAAAGAAATGGTGTTATAATTTGGGATTTTTATTGATGAAGGGATAAGTGAAGCTGGAAGGGATTTTCTCCAGCTCGTATTATTTATTTCTGTTTGTACCGACTGTAAAACTTCCAATGTCCACCACAACATAATCTATACGTTGATGTACCAAATGATTCTCTGTGTGAATTAAAATCTGTGGATGATGGCTATCTGTGAGGCATCGTGTGTTTTATGGTGATGGATCTATAACGGTTAAAATTTTTATTGTCTTTGTGCTGATATTGAACTCTCCTTTTATTTCTCATATTGACATTGTCAAAGGATGTAGTTACACTTGGGGAGAGTTTTGTGGCCACAGAAATACCCATTTTGTGTCCTCATATATAGAATACAGATTTCGAAAACACTTTTTGAAAGACCGACTTAAAGAAAAACTTTGAAAAGTGAGCACACCGTACCATGTTTTACTCACTGCTCGCATCTCAATAAAACATTTTTTAAAGGTAAAACATGTTTTAAAAATACTTATCCTTTTCTAAATGCATCAAAATAGTAGATATGTTTCTTATGTTCCTGCTTATTTAGATTTTTTGTTGCAAAAAATGATAAATAAAAGCAGCTGCGCGTGAAGCATCAGTCGTCTGTGCTTTAGAGCTTAACTCTCTCCCATCAGTCTTTTTCTGAAGCAAGGTGCATTCTTAGCAATGGAGAGCAAAAGAAAGACAAATACTAGATCCCTTGTATCTGTAATTAAAGTTTTAAGTTACACCAGGCACTATGGGTAAGTGCAGGCCCATCATAAAAGATTAAGTTACTCCAATGAAGCTGGCTCCAAAAAAAGACTGAGTACTGAGGAAAAGGCAAAAGGAATAAAATGTAAGATTCATAAAGCTGGAGGAAGATGAGAGAGTGTTGTTTGCAACGTGACATACATTAGAAGATGGGACACTGACATGCACTGTGGAAAATGTGGATCTTTGCTATCGAGAACAACACAGATATAAAAACAGCACGCAGGTATTTACTGAGCAAATTACAGCACGCAACATGGGTTTATGTGACAAAAGTAATGCGGGAGGAGAGAGATCGTCTTAGTGTCTAATGCACTTTCTTAGGGGAAAACTGCTGAACAATTAACTCCAAATTATAAAAACATTATCGCTAGCGCACTGTTACTGCTGATACATTTTTAAAAAAAGGAGCCGTGTGGAAGAAATTGTAGCAGTAACTAAATGCATACGCTTGCTCATTAACCTTCTTTTGATAAAGTGACCGTTTTCCTGTCTCGCCAAGACTTTGTGCAGTATCTTTTCCTTAGAATGCTCCTTTCAGACATAAAAAATGCAGCCATCAAGGGACCAAAATGCAAATAATTGATGCCGTCCTCTGGCTCTGGAAGGTTGAAATGGTAAACAATGGCTGAAAATGTCCTCAGATTTAGTGTCTAGGTTAAACTTGAGCAAAAAGTTTAAGAAATAATTGTCAAAAAAATGCACTTGGTTTTTAACGCGACAGAAAAATGGAGTTCAGTCATAAAATATTAGCTTTCTCCAACATTTAGGATGTAGACTTCAAATAAAGCAGCAAATAGTGAAATATATTCAGGGTTATTAATTTCTGTTGTTTGAAGAGGTATCCTTCTCAGCGGAAAACTCTGTCAATGCAGTGGGGACTATGTGGAAAAAAGCACTAGCAAAACAAACAGTCTTTTCTAATTACAGCTCGACACACATCACAAAATAAAAACAAACAAGACTGATGGCAAATATTGCAATTTTTTTTGCTGACCTGACTGAGTGCCTGGATGAATAGAACTGCGTAAACCTTGAATTCTCCACACAGAAGTAAAAACATGGCTGAAATTCTTAATGTATTGAAAATGTAGTCATGTTCAAGGTATCATGTATACGACAGAGGAGAAAACAAAATGAAATGTTTTTACTAAAGAGAGCGCAATTTCAACTCAACAGATTTCTTTTTTTATTTTATGTTTGTAACATGCATTTGACATATCTGAATTAAAATTAGATTTTTATGAACCAATATATGCTTTCTTATATTGTCTCAGTAAATTTTGCACAAATTAAAAACGAGCTAGTGAAACATTTTAAGATTGTGAATTGCTTTGCATTCGTGTCTTAGCAAAGCCTCACAGAAGCACGGGCACCCTAAATCTGTTTCATGGCAGACATTTTGACATGTCTTAGCAGGAAATAGACTGGTCCGCTAATTAATTAGAGGTTGATTGCCAAGGATTACTGGGGCACTAAAAAGAACCAAGCCATCATTCATGTCACTCAGTAAATCTGTGCTCTGAAAGGGCAAAACGTCTTCTGTGGAAACCAAGCGTGTTTTAGAGTCTGATTTTATAGCAGTTCATCTAAACTTTCTGTCAAAGTGCACCTTGTTGTTGTTTGTTTCTCTGAGTTTATTTTAGTTTTACAACTCATTTACTTTAGAGCTGTAGAAAAACTTGCACCTTGTTTTTGCAAGATCTTTTTCTCCTTTTGTGCTGCCTTCACTTTAAGGAGCACATCTGCTGTGGAAATTGTCCTTGAACACAATTGACCGTATGGGTTATTGTTCAGTCAGGGATCGTTTACGTTGAGAAAACATGTGAACTGAATCGGCCTTGTTCAAATCTACACCTTATGGCCTGACAAAAGGGTGGCCTGTAATGATTTTGTTTTTTTTTTTTCAAAAACTGTCACATTGCTTACTGAAATATTAAAATTAGCATGTATGTTGACATATCTAAAAAAAAAATCCTTTTTATAGTATGCGTCTCAGAATGTAATCAAGTGAAGCAAAACATCACCAGTAACATCACATACTGTATATTAAGTGATTGTGTTGCTTATGATGCGCCCCATTTTGTTTGTCATCTGCTTTGAACTTTCTAACATTTACTGAGAGAACCCTGTTTTTCTTTTGGATAGACCATCTTGGGCTGAAAGGTCTATGCTACATATGTAGTTTGATCGCCTTGACACTGTCAAATAATTAACTAAAGTATTTTTAAAAAATAGTGCAGCTTCCCCATCACGTTAGACACACATTTGGTGTGCTAAAGTGAAACTTCACTAGTACAGACGGAGCGTCTGCATATCTTATCATGACATGAAAATATGTTATTGAGGTATTATTGTCATTTACAAAACACAATATTTTTTCATTGCAATGTCGTGTGTCATAGTGTTGACACTGATGCTGCAAAATGTTCCAACATGTCCACAAAAATCTGTTCCCACCTTGGCTAGCTTGAGTTCACAGCATATGCTGCTCTATCGGATGTTCAGAAATACAATGATGGTGCCACATTTACTACATACTTTGAAGTTCTCGACACAGAATTGCAAAAACAAATGCAAGGCAGATATTCAGTACTGTGATGGAGGTGTAATATTGAGCTAACCTAACCAGGATGCAACTGTTCCTTACTTCAAACGAAGCTTTGAGTGTCAAATTTAAATGCTAAGATAGTAGCTATAAAACTGACACTATTAATCTACTTGTTACATCAGCTGGATGGCACTTCTTGACAAGACAGACCTCCCTTTGACAAGCATACTTATGTTTTAATATCTCATGATCTCATGCCACAGGATCTCATCACATCCCTAATAAATGCTTTTTAACTTGACAGGAATTGCGTAGTGGTGACATTGATTAGTTCTCAGTGGAACATGCTTGTGAATGTAGGTCTTATTTAAATAAAATAAGAGGTTTATGAAACAAACGTAGCTCTTCAAAATCTGATCTTCTGACTTAATGCTGACTAATTGTGTTCCCATATTTAGTTAAAGTGTTCAGGATCTTTAAAAGTATTTGAATTTCTCTTTGAAGATTTGAATTTCTCATTTTCTGCACTGGAGAAACGGCGTCTTGCGCCTGTGCAAACAATGCTTCATTTTTACAACATTACACTTTATCACATTGACTGTACACAAAGATGGATCTTTGTGTACAGAACTTTACACAATGACAGAACGTTGATGTAAAGTCAAATGACATAAGAGGATAAATTCCCTCACAGTTGAAAGGAAGAAAGTCCTTGTGACAGCTGGCGGAGATCCGCCGTGGACTCACTGACACAATCAGACATGGGAGGAATTTGTTGTAACAAAGGCAGCCTCAGCTCGCTGAGGCCGCCTGTAAGCAGAGTGAAAAGCTTCAGCCAGGCCAGACTGAGGTAGCAGCTTGTTAGAGCGACCCCACACAGCTGAGCAACCTTCTGTGGCTCGTCCTGGCTGCTGCAGGGTGGAGGACGGGTGCAGTCCTTGTGACTTTGCTGTAGCTCCCCAGGCATTATCAGTGCCTGAGTGACAAGTCCCCCCTCCCCGCCTCCGCCCCTGCCGCCTTTTGCTCGCTCCCATTTGTATGCACATCCTATTTATAAACTTTCACTTTAGCACAGCAGATTTTGCACTTACATATTTAAGGTTGATGAATATTCATTAGTGTTATGATAGTCATCCTCGGAACTTTGCATAAATGTCCAAATATCTGTGACAGCGGCTTGCAAATATTCGTTTTTGACATGAGAGAAAGCTCAGGTTTAGATTGGTGTGGATCCCAAAGAGTTAGGATATTCTTCTAGATGTAGAAAAATTATGACACAAACACTGCATATCTTGGAATCATAAGCATATACCGAGCTGTAGAAGAAAATAGATAATATTATTGTGTTGTTCTTTCTCACTTTGGTATTTTCATTTTGAGTGCAGGATTCCTTATTTTCAATTTAAGATGTATTGAGAAAAATCTCTGCGCTCTCGCTCAGGTCCACTTGGCTTGCTTCCAAATGCACTTTTCAGCATTTCTGCTCTGAGATTTGAAACCTCTGGCACAAGTATTTCCATCACCTGTGTGCTACTCCTTGTGCTCAAAATGTCTCTGAGGTTTCTCTTGTCTCCTCGTGGATTATTTTTGCCCTTGCAAATCTGCCTAGTAACGATTTAAGCCAATAGAACGTCAGTGTGTGACTGTAACATCACGGCTTCTTTGTGGAGTTCTTGTTTTACTGTCACTCTAGCCAAACTAGCTATGCAAATATAAAAGTATGTTGACTAAGTCAACATTTAATATTCAAGATTGAGAATTGAGAGACCAATAAAGGGGAATCTCTGTGCTAAAGAGATATCTGTACGCAAGCAACAATGTTGTGTTTTTGTGGTTTGAAATTAAAAGTCTCCCATAGTTTGCGGCCCATCCTTGGAAGCAGACAGGCCTGTGATCTGCCAGTTTTGCTGGTAATTCAGGTCAGATTTACAGCATCAAAGAGGTTCGCTTTGATTAAAACGTGTGTGTATATATCTGCTTTGGTTTTTACCAGGAGGTCATTTAGTTCAGTACTTCAAATGCATGAAATTTATCTGGTTTGCAAGGTTCTTATGAAACTAGTGGGGAAAAGGGTATTTTAAAGAGTTCTTAGTGTTTTCCTGGGTGTAGACTGTGCATACCGATGCATGATAGACTTACAGGTTTGTAGAGCGTGAAAATCTTCCGGTTCCAGCCCTTTTTGTCTGCCATGCAACAGCACTTCCCAGCATGCTGACCTAGTTGATTTTTCATAGTCTGATTGAGGCTCCACTTGTTAGAAAATGTTTTATCCTTTATTTTATTTCTTAAATAACTTTCCTTGCTCTCGTAGTTTTGCCACAGAGGATAGAAATTGATGAGGCTGTTGGTGGAAAGAAAATTCTTGTGCAAATGAAAGCACAAGAATTTAGTTGAATTTAGTTTAGGTTTAGTTGAAGAAATCACTCTCATTGTTACGCTCTGTCATTAACATACCAGCAAGAAGATGCATACATGATTCACTTTAGAGAGGAAACCAAAAAACAAAAAGAAAAAAAAAAACATTTGTGACTCAGTGGCTCTCCATTTGGCAAAAAAAATAAATAAATAAATAAAAAAAATAAAAAGATAGCTTGGCTGACGGATGAAGTGTGAAGACAGCACAGGTTATCAGACGTCCATAAATGCTTAAATTGAAATCTACTTCCTTTTTTTGTTTCTGGTTTTACCCCTACTTCTAAAAGCTTCTTTGGCTCTGAACATGGATTGGCAGTACCAGGTTTATACAGGTCTGTTGATTCAAATGATTTGACTGTGTAAAAAGCCTTAAAGTAAACTACGTAGGCCTATACAATAAAATAAATGGCTATATCAAGTGAAATTGCAAAGGATGGCTTAGGTGCAATGTCTGGTAGGCTTCTCTGTGTCGGAAGGTGTGGTGAGAGGTAGTGAGGAAGAGGCTGTAGACCCAGGTTGAAATGAAGAAATAATGATTTTAATGGTGAAATCCAAAATACAAGCGGCACAGATGAGCAGACACAAAAATGCTCAGCGCTGGTAACAACTGATTTAACCAAAAGACAGACTTGACGGCAAACAAGATGAGAACCCGATAAAGAACAAGGAACATAGGTGGGTTTAAATACACGGGGAGACAATCAGGAGTTAATTGCGTCACAACACGGTGACGCTGAAAACGACACAAAAACCTAAATTAACACAGAGAAAAAAACGAAACCTTACACTGAGTTATATATTTGGAGAGTTGGATGGTCTTTTTTGCCTTTGGTCCTGAAATAGTGCATACATTTTACTGATCAACATGCTGCAGAGTGATGAAGATCATCCCTCTGCGGTGGTTGTAAACATAAATGTGTGCCAAGAAAACACCACAACTATGTCATCTTACCACCACCAGCCTAAAACATTGATACAAGGCAGGATTGATCCAGGTCTTCATGTTTTCTGTCCCATTTTCTGACTCAACTATCTGAAGGTCACAGCTGAAATCAAGATTAATTGGATCAGCCAACATTTTTTTTCCAATATGCTTTTCTCCAGTCATGGTGAGCCTCTGCGACTTGTAGCCTCAGCTTCCTGTTTTTAGCTGACAGCAGTGGCGCCCTTTCTGTTAATGTTTAATTCCCACCATGTTAAACCAGCCTGCCTCTTCTCCCCTGGCACCAATAAGGGATTTTTGTTCACATAACTGCCACACACTGTGTATTCTTTTTCCTTTTTTGACTATTCTCTGTAAACTCAAGAGCTCGTTGGAGGCCTGTCTGGCACCAACCACCATGTGACGTTCAGACATTTAAATCCTCTTTTTTTTTCTGAGTATTAAGTTTTATTCAGCTCGTCACAATGACCAAAGGTTTTGAGTTGCTGCCTTGTAATTTGGCTGATTTGCCGTTAAGTAGGAATTGTTCAGTGAGGGTTTGTCAGGGGTGAGAGTAGAGTCGAGTACCCAAAAATTTTACTCGCGCAAGAGAAGCATTATTTCAGAATATTTTTACTTGTGTAAAAATGGAGCCATCCAAGAAATTACTCAAGAGTAATATGGTATTTGGTGAAAAGGCTATTGAGTAACTGAACAAAACAATCATTTCATATTTCAAAATTACATGATCAGATGGACCTAAATGTAATGTTATGTGGAAATTTTACTAACAACAAAAATAAGCATAATTCATATAAGTAACATAGATACAAAATAACAAAGTCAGGCAGAAGAAACATGTTTTCCAAATCAGTTTCTTTCAATATAAAAATTATGAAACTTGGACAGTTATGAACAAAAACTGCAGGCGTGTATCTATTGAATTTTTGATTAAAACAAGCTTGTTCTTCATTCAGCAAAGTTACTCAATGGGTAGAGTATCCAGAGATTTTACTCAAGAGTAGTGATACGTCATAATAAAATTACTCCTAAAAGTTCCTCCTTGTCCAAAGAGTTACTCCGGTAAAAGTAGCTAGTTGCTGTCACCTCTGCTTCAACTATTCATGTTTTTAAGCAGCTTCACCATAAATGTGACCCAATTTTGTTGTCTGTTTCTATCTTTCCAAACAGCTACAGAGAAATTTAAAACAAATTCAACGGGTGAAACGTACACAGTTTCGTGACTCTTATCTGTCCAATTATTGGAGCAAAGCTATAAAAAAAGCTCCTCCTAATGATATAAATAAAAAACAAAACAATAACTTGAGAGTACATTGAAGAGTCGTCCCTCGCCCCTCCCCCCCTCCCAACAGGTATTTCCTTGAACATTTCCGCATGCTGGAGCGACTTCTTACACCCAGGGAATCTTCTGCTCAAATGCAGCTCCCAAATGTCATGAATACTTCATTAGATGTTTGTGATTCATGGCGGTAATTAATATCCAAAGACATGCCCTATTTTGCTGCTAGCATCGCACAGACTGCGACGCCGAAGATTGAGGGGGTAAAAGATCACAGAGGCGTAGAGGGAAGTCATTGCTTGCCGCCCAACTCTCACTCTGTGCACAAAGCCATGACACGCCCATACCTTTTGAAGATTGGGCATGCATATTGAGTGCAGTTTTTCTCCCATTTGCTCCTATAGGGGCCTATTGGAAATGCATCCACGCTCTCACAGGCCCCATTTAGAGAATGACTGGATATTTAGCCCCCTCTGGTCCTCTAATAGAAAAAAAAAATGATGGATGAAAGCAGCAAAGCTAAACAGCTGGAGAAAAAATAGCCACAAGGAAGATTGGGTTCAAATGCTAAATTCTTCTTCCTATTGGAAGCCTAATGTGCTTGGATAAACGTTGGTTTAAAAGAATAGCTTCAGAGCATGTGCAGTTTATTTAAGCATTAAATAGAAACCAATCCGTGCAAGGAAGGCAGGCTGTAAGACAAGAAGACCTTGAGCTGTGTCTGCAACAGAACAAACACTGTCTACATCGCAGTGTTTGAAGATGCCTCCGTGACAAGCAGGCGCAGACGCCATATATGATTAAGTCAAACTCACTAATGCATTTTAAACAGTGCCGCAGCATTACATACATGTTACGGTATCTGTTGTGTCACACAAGCTGTTTAAAAAAGAAAATATGTTCTGCACTGTTGTAAGATCTCTCGGGCACATTTCTGCATCTCTGAGCTGTTTTATTTTTATTTTTTTAGCCACTTCACAGTCCACTTCCTGCTCTGCTCTTTAACCCGTTTGCTAAGTTGATTCCACGCAGGGAGTCTTTAAGATCACCACTGTGTTTACTGACACGCTGCTGAGGATCAGGAACACGGCGAGCCTCGCGCCACGATCCCCGTTGTTTGATGTCAGCTTGTAGAATCAAGAAAAATGGTTCGGTCCTATTCCCTGCAACACTCACTCTGTGGGGAACCAACACGTACAATCAGTAATTGCTGACGCCTGGGCCCTTCCTCTGGTTACCTCTGAGCTTCAGCAGCAGCTCATCCATTCTTAATCTCCTGTGCAATACGATACTCTTAAAGATTGTGGTTGGATCTGTTTAAGAGAATGCATCGATTGGTAAGATTATGTGTAATTGGTAGAAATTTTGAGCTTCCTTGAGATTTTGATGTATTATACGGCTACATTTTCATGGCCAGTAGCAACAGCCTGAGATTAATGGTTGTTGTCGGACAGCAGTATCTATGATATCGCATTCTTGAGACGTGTCATAACTATTATCATCAAGAATGTCTCTTATATATATATATATATATATATATATATATATATA
>NW_006799942.1:5516554-5581017 GCF_000485575.1 Poecilia formosa | reverse complement strand
AGCAAATCTGTTGCAGTGTCAAAGAAATATGAATTTAGCATATTGTCCAGATTGTTTTTTTTTTTCTGTATTTTTTTTGCTTGTGGGGCATGACTCATACAGTTTTTATGACATGGTTGTCCAACCGGGTGCAGGTGGACAGAGAAAGCCTCCAGGATTATAAATTTCTATAACCTGCTCTTTAGCAGTGTTAAAATCTTTGCTTGTAAATTTTTGCTACGTCTATCAGAAAATTGACTGAGCAGACTTTATTGTTTTCATTTGCTTTAAACTAAATAAAATGTATGTTGCTGCTGTAAAGGAAGAAACAAAAAGCTAAGTTTGCTTTCAAAAGCATTAAGATTTATGTAAAACCAATTTAATGTGAAACTGCAAAAGAGTAACTTTGTAATTACATAGAAATTCTACTTGTAGTTTTAAAATAAGTGTAGAAAACATGTCAATATTTGAAGTAATATTTGAGTTATTTCTGCTAATTAATTCATAAACTGTAAAAATTCTGAAATAAAAAGCTTCATTTGAAAAACACTTTTAGACTTTGTCATGAAATGATGAAGCGCAGGACCCAAATGCAAGGAGAGAGCAGGCGGGTGAAATTAAACAACATTAAAGAGTGATTTTCAAAAGCTAAGGCCAAAATTGTTACATGGCTATGGGAACACCAGGAAACAGACTGGTGGGAACAAAAAAATAGTGAATAAAATCATTAACTTCTGGCTCGTTATATTCTCTTGTGCTCCCGGATTCAATGATTCCATGCGTGGAAACAAAAGCCACGCAGATATGACAGTCAATGCTCCACGTCATACATTTACAGAGTTTATTCTAACATTTTAAAGTATAACATGACATCAACAACACAGACACTTCATGCAGACTAAAACAGACCTTCGTTTACCTGAGACAAATGGAAAAGAAGAAGAAAGAAAAGCAAAGACGTCTTTGGAGAGTTGCAAGAGCAAATCTGATTTGTTACTCCTGTGTACAAACTTTTATAGTAAAGGCGTATTCTTGTCTTTAATTTATTCAAATAAGGCGTATCTTTGCTCATCCAACCAGGAGCTGTCTCGGACCCTCTTTAAAGTTAGAAACTCCCCACAATTTGTTTACAAGATCAAACACCAGTTGTCACCTTTATCTTAACAAAGTCGAAGCAGAGCTTCTCCTCCGCTGGCCTGAACTCCTGGTGTTTTATGGTTTTTCACAGATCAGTGTGAAAGCTGGAACTTCTCCTAATTGTTTCCCACACAGACAAAGGGCAGTTCAAAAGATCTTAGCAAACAATCTGCTGTAACTACAGGTAACACATAGGGCAGAATAAGTTATTAATCTGAAAACTATAATTAGGCTATTTCAATCAAGATATGTTAAGTTTTTAAAACTAGCATATTTAAAATTTATTTTCTTAACAATAGTGATTTTGTAGCACAGATAACACAAAAAATAGATGCAATCCCATTCAGAGCTTCACATTAATATTTAGTTCCAAACAGGAATTAAAATAGCAAACGTTTTAAGTTTAAAGACCGGCTATTATTACTAAAGTAACATATTGATTTATCTTTTGTGCAGATGCTCTATTATGTTTTTCATCTTTCTTGCGTATGCATGACTTTTGCATAGTGTGTGAAAGAGGAACAGAGAATATTCTCTCTTTAGCTTCAGGATTTTTTTTTTGTCCATCATATTTCATCAAAATACTTTGATGAAATATGAGGTAATTTGATTCAAAAGCATTGAAAAGAGTGTCGAAAGAAGTCAATCTTGCACTCATTTCTTTTTCTAATTGCAATTCAAGCAATTCAAGATTGCTAAGGCAGCTGTGGTCAAAACCTGACCTGTAATTCATTAGCCTTGCTTTTGGTTTTATTGGGTTACTAAAATTATTTTTTTACGGTAATCTTTTCTTTTTTAAGAAATTGATTTTAATGTATTGAGGTTAAAAAAAAAAAAAAAAAACACAGCAAAAATTCTAACTTGCACAAATAAACAAGTCACTCTCACTCCTGTTTTGACTTCACTCCACTCGTTGCCTGGCAGATTTTAAAGTTTAATATTCCTGCACAAACATTTAGGTGAAAAGCTCCTCAGTATATCTCAAACCTACCAGAAACTTCCTCTTGACGGTCTTATGTTTACCAGCCAAAGGTTGCTGATGGTTTCATGCACTCTGTGTTCAACTCTTCAGTATTGATTTTTTGAATCAGTTGCACCGAGTCTTTGGAAAGCGTTTCCTCTAACTGTTGGAGGCACAGAGACTATTGACTCTTTTAAATAGCATCTGAACGTGCTTTTATATAGACATGCATTCAGTTAACTCTGTCACTTTGATGCTTCCTGAATCACATTTTTAAAATGTGTTCAATGTATTGTTCTCAATTTCTCTGTTTTAAATTCATTAATTTAAAATAATTGGTGCTGGGGTTTTTAATAAACCTTACTTACTTTAGAATCCTTTAACCTCAGTCTTGTTTTATGAAACCTTCACTGTGTTTGTGAAAATAAAAAAAATTAGGATTCTTAATTTTCCATAAAATATATAAATAAAGTCTATTGGTAAGTTATTAATTTTGACTAGCCAGATAAATGTAATGGGACAATGCTGTTTGTGAGCTGCTTAGTTTTTATTTTTATTTTTATTTTTTTATGCAAGCTTTAAAATATGAACGACACACGATCAGTATTTACCATGGAATGCATTTTATATTACTCTTAATGTTTGTTATGTAAATGTTTTAGTTGGTTAATGGGTGTACAGTGCAGTTCAGTGGAGTTGCCAGGGTTTAATAATACATGATGGTACACAACCCGGTTCTCTTACTGTGTTGTTAGTGTCTTACTATGGATAAAAATCACCACTGTCCTCAATTTGAACTATATACAGTTCTAGAGAAAAACAACAACACTGCATTGAACCCCATTGAAAACCTTCTGGTCATTCCACCAAATATTGATTTCTGAACTCTTCCTGAGTTAAAACATTAGTATTGTTTCTAAATGTGTTTCTAAACTTGTTTTCTTTGCACTATTTGAGGTCTGAAAGCATTTCATCTTTTTCATTAATTTGGCCATTTATCATTTTCTGCAAATGAATACTACATTTTTGGTTGGGATTTTGGATAAATGTTGTCGGTAGTTCATGGAATAAAAGAACAATGTTCATTTGACTCAAACATATAAACCTGTAAAGAGTAAAATCAGAGAAACAGCACAGTTAGTACTGGGCGCAGAAGATCTGACGGATCTCAATGGGATATTAGCCAGGAGAAGATGCATGGCATTTATATACCCCGGTTCAATAAAGACTCATTAAATAATTGGGCAAATTGGCTTATCAATGACATAGAAACTGGAGATTTATCTAAGATTGTTTTAAAGGCAATCTCCTGTGGCATCTTCCCTGGCAACCATTGTTTTAGCAACAGTGTGGTAGCTGCAGGCATTTCCAGGATGCACTGGTTATGTTCTGTAGGTGATCTTAAGGTTCCTAAGCTGAGAAATGTGGCTGTCAGGCAAAATTATTGCCACCCAAAGAAATGATCCTAGAGTTTCTTAAGTCTCACTTATGAAAAAAAAAATGCTGGAAAGCTGATGATAAAGATGAAATTAATACAAACTGATATATGTTGCAAGGAAAAGTAGACTAAGATCACTGAGTTAAGATGTGAATCAGAATCACCATCAAAATGTGCAAATTTATGTGATTAATCTTTATAGCTTTTCCCCGTTTCAAAGGGTTTATTTGGTTTTCTGTTGAATTTTACAGGATAAACGTCCCATTTTATGGGCGCAAACCTTTGAAGCGATGAAACATGCACACACTTTTCACAAAGGGTGTGTGTGTGAAATTTTGAGAGCCTCCGTGTGAATAAAGTTTTCCAATGTAAAGTGTTACCAGGCGTATTTTATTTTGTAGTTGTTTTGTTTCTATTAGTCTTTATGCAATATAAGAAGAAAAACCAGCAGGCTGAATGTTTTCGGGGCTTTTCGGTTGGCAGAAGATAGAGATGCACATTTGGCTGTGTTATTGTTTTGGGCACAGGTCTCCAATTTAATGACATTAATTTACAACCCCGGATAAATGCTAGAGCCCATAGTGCTCATGATCTGTAATTGGCCTGCTGCTTTTAATGAAAAAAGTGGATGTTATCCAGTGAGAAAAGCCATTAGATGTACAGAAGGCTCAGGGCCATTTTACAAGCGTTGCTGTTAAGTTGTCACAGTTTTGTAACCTAACAGGCTCCACAGACACAAAGAAAGGCACTTTAGACACTTCTGCTGCATCTATATAATGTTTTAGAAGCTTTCTGTAGATTTTTGTTTTCTTGTTTTTTGTTTGCATTGGACATTTAATAAAATTTTCTAAAGCTATCTTTAAATAGTCGTCATAAACTGAATAAATAATGTGAAGTGCTACTTCACATTATTTGGTTTCAGAAAAAGCCTTGGTTTCTGAAGAGTTTACTATAAAATTCCTTTCACAGATTAAAGATGACAAGGCCCACAGTTCCTATATGAGCTAGATTCAGCTGGTTTGCTGGATAAGGATTAGATTTTTTTTAATTTTTTTATTTTTACGTTTGTAGGCAATTGACATTGACCGAGTTGCCTCTCAGAGCTCTTGTGGGGAAACGCTGTCTCTATTAGCTTAGCTGTGTCTCCATGTTGATGGAACTGGCTGTAAAAAAGATAGAAGATTATTACTGTAAAAACCCCACAGAAAACATGACGTTTGGACTCATAAACAGGCTTGAGCTGTTGCACAGTCTTCTTGCTGTAAAGAAAATGTGTTTGTCCTGCCTTCATGTTTGAATTTTTTATACCACTTGCTCATTTTAACGAGTACAGGCTGGAGAAGGATCGACATGCGACGATGCTTTAAACCTGAAAGGTGCCACAGCCCTCCTTATTTCAGCGTGTACAAAACGACCAATGCGTTGTTTTTCAAAATCAATACGAACCCCGGCTGTATCAGAAATAGTATTTCCCACACCGTGCGTGACCCTGACAAATAGCAACTCATTCTGCAAGGAAAGTGTCAGCTTTTATGACCTTCCTCGATGCAGCTGTTCCCTTGATAAACCTGTCTGTCAGTAAGTTTTTTCAGCCTCCAGCAATCTGATACTTTGGTAAGAAATTTGGATTGATCTTGTCAAGAAATCTCTGTTGCACTTCTGTTATCCGTTTAAATTTTTCTTTCCCCCATAGGAAGCCGATTTTGGCATCAGTTTGCTCTTATTAATAAGAAGAAGCTCCAGTAGCTGCAGATATTCTTGAACGTTTAAAAGGAATTAAATGCCCTAAATAAATTATACTCTGATTTGAACGGGACTGTGTGAGCTAATGTATTCTGGAGGAATCATGAATATCTACAACTGTTCCATTCTTTTGTGAAAGCCGTAATCGATTGTGGCTGTCGATTTAGTGTTTAATCGCTTAATTGGATCATACGAGGGGTTTGCTCTTCTATCTTATTATAATAGATTTAAGGCAGCTTTGGGAAATGAGCTCTACCGAGCTGTGTATTCTGTACACTCCATACTTACTGTTTGTTTATTCTCTTGCTAAAACGTAAATATTCTGGGACGAGTAGACAGAAGGAATCATTCACGTAGAATCTAAAGTTTTACTTATTTCATGAGTTGTAGCATTGTTGTACCAGGTCTGCTCCCATTTTATCATTCCCATCCTTCAATTCTAAAACTACTACGTCATGTCAGCGTTACAACACAAAACTACAGACTAAATAACTTACGGTTTCACTCAACCTGCCAGCGACTTTAGATGCACATTCGAATCTAAAGCACATGGTACATTTTTTAAATTTTGATTCTTTGGTACTGTATCCCTTTTTGCATGAGATGGATTAATGGTGTGATCTCACCTTGTTTTGGCACTTTGCTGATCTTTTTGTTGAAGCCAATATCTCTTGTGCCAAAAGTGGGAAAGTAAATTAGGCTAATTGAAGTACTGCCTAGCCATTGTGTGTGTGATGAAGGTGTACCCCTTCATCACACACACAAGGCTTCACATTGGGCGAGTCACACGGGTGCAGGTGAGCTCCCTGTGTCACCAGGACAAAGATAAACGGTAACTGGATCAAACTTGTGTACTGTCGTATAGGACTGTACAATATTAGGAAAACCTGTGAAACGGAATAATATTTGTTAATGATTTAGTCTGGTGTTAAAGTGGCGTCAGGGGTTACTTCAGTGGGACGTTATTCTAAAAGATCGTTGCTAAGTACAATATTTGATAGCGGTATGGCAATCCTTTTCTTATCGACAGAAAATAAACTTCTTTTTTTACTTTTCTTGTTTATTTACGGACCGACTTGTTTTGCTCATTTGTACCTTCTTTCTTTGAGTGCCAGGAGGAACCTGTTAGGGGCTTGATATTTTTCAAGTTAGTCAGCCTTTATGTTGTGCCAACATATTTTTGTGGGTAATTTTCAAACACCCCACTATCGTTTTGGAAATTAGTTGACTTTAGCTGCTTTCTCCGTTTGCTTGATTTGAGGGGATGTGGTAGGTTGCCAGATTTTAGAGGACCCATTACTAGTGGAAAACATCTTTTCACTAGTCAAAATCTTTGTTTTTAAAAGTTGCCCTTAAAAGCTTCTAAATGCTGATTTCTGAATACATTACCCTGATCTCCATATCTCCCTCCTTAATAATTTGTTAGATTTTTGTAATTCATTTGCCACGGTATCGGTAATGAATGCAGATTATTTACCTTTTTTGTGCAATCAGAGGCTCATAATGCTTCCAGCAATTCATTACACATTCTTCTTTCATGTTTTAGGATATTGGGATGCTGAGCAGAGTGGAGGCTGTACCTAGGCTGCATGCCTAGCTAACCCATGGAGAACTGACAGGAGCAGTGCTGGATGGAGGCCAAGTCACTGGATGGCGAAGACGAGGAAGCACACAGTACTGTGGATCGCTCGCATTGTTTGTTCTCTTCCTCAGATGAAAAGTAGATGCGCCTCGATTGTCAAGAGATGGCAAAAACAGATCAGGATAGGCAGTCAGTGCTGAACAAACTGTGCTGCACATAGGATTTTAAGTGTTTTTTTGTTTTTTTTTTCCTTCCGCCTATTTTATGGTGACTTCAAAAATATTATAGACATTAGATAACATTCCCTGATTAAATTGGAGAACACACAGACGCCAACAATAGGAAGCAGAGAGAAACCATCATGGGCAGCTGTAAACGCAAGGTTTCCTGCTTTTTGTTTTTAGCATGTTTAGTGTTAACAGGAGTAGCCTTGGAATACGAAGGGGTACCTGGTCAGTGGACTCGCTATGCTCAGTGGGACGCTAAGTCGACAGGCGAGCTGAGCTTTATTCTGAAGACCAACATCACCAAAGCCCTGGTCCTCTACCTGGATGACGGCGGGAACTGCGACTTCTTGGAGCTCCTGATCGCAGACGGGAGGCTTCAGATGCGATTCACCATCCACTGCGCAGAGCCGGCCTCCCTCCACACGGAGACGTACGTCAGTGACCAGCGTTGGCACAGAGTCCTCCTCACCCGCAACTACAGGGAGACCCGATTAATGCTAGACAACGAAGAGAAAGTGGCCGAGGTGAAGTCCAAGAGGAAAGAGATGGTTGTGGCCAGCGACTTGTACGTCGGCGGGATCTCACCCGATGTGCGTCTCTCCGCTCTGACGTCGAGCACCGTCAAGTACGAGCCCCCGTTCCAGGGCTTTATAACCAATTTGAAAGTGGGAGATGCTCTGCCTGTGCTGCTGGACGGTCAAGCCGTGCACAATGATTTGGAGTATATATGTGACGCATACTCGCCCTGCAGCAACCAAGGCCTGTGCTCTGTCAGCCAAGGAGAGGTCCTCTGTGAATGTATCAATACCAGCTATAGGGGAAGGTACTGCCAAGAAGGTGTGTAAACCCCAATCTTCTTTCTTCTTTCTGCAAGATGTGTGAAAAGATTTACAGGCTCGATGGAGTTTCATTCAGTAAGCAAGACCAGACGCTGTTTTAAAATTCATAGAAAATCTATTAATTTGAGGCTCACGCAATTATTAATCTGAGTCCCTCATAAGTTTGCCAACAGCTGCTGAAAATTACCAAATGTTCAAACGGTACATCTGCTCCAGGAAAATAAATTTTAATCTTCAGTTCTGTTATACAGATGCACTTGATGTGTTACAGCCTAAAGACAAAACACACTGATTTCATATTGGGCAACTCATAAATCATATTGACATGCTGTGTTTCAGAATTATTCTTGTTTTTGTCTTTAGTTTTGCTGACTGGTTCATTGTTTACGTTATCCTTATGATGATAGTTTGGACTTTTAGCTTGAGGTCTTTTTTTCCAAGGGTGGAGTGATTATGCAAACAACTTTAACAAATTATATTTGTTTATTTACATTTTTCTACAAAAATGCTCACCTATTTACATGCACGCACAATGTTTGTTTAGTGTTCATTTTTTAAGGAAAATTTAAAAACGGAATGAATCAGCAATATAATTCTGATTGCTGCAGCTCTTTGAAATTGGTTTCCTCTCTGGTATGGAGTCAGCTCTGAAGTATGTTTCAGAATTTTTTCAAACAGGTTTGAGGTTAGAGTTTTGGGAAGACTTTTCCCGACCAAACCAGTTTTTACAAATGTTTGGGTTAGTTGCTCCAACTCAGGCAACTGCTGAGATGAGGCAAGATTGAAACCAAATTATGTTCTAAACTTGTTTCTCCAAAGAGGGCACCAGCCAAATTTTAGCTCATATGTATATATTACTTTGATTATGTGAATTAGAGAAACTCCTCAATTAAAAATCATCGAAGATGTATGTTTAGTATTCACTCCACTCTGGGGGAAAAAAAAAGAGTGGTTTGTTATGTTAACAGGACAAACACGCCCCTGTTGGGCTCATGCAGACTTCTGACTGGAGCCGTCGTTTGTAATTCTTTTGCACTATACGGCAGATGCTACCATCAGCTGCATTTGTTTGGCCCATAAATGGTACCAATATGTTATTAATATCCCCTTCTAAACATATAGTTCAAACTCTCATTGAGCTCCTGGGGATAATCAATAAAGCCCACTTAACAGCAATCCAAGACAAAGTATGCTCCAGCAGTGCTCACAGGCTGTTCGGTGAAGCAGTTATCTTCACAAGACAGAGGATTTAAGCCGTCTAATGTGATCGGTGTTTGCATCTTTTTTTTTTTTTTCTTCTTCTTCTTTTTTAAATGCTCAGACATCTAACGGGCCTCCCAAAATGGATGTCATTTCCTTCTTCTGGAAAACGCTGAGCAAAGAATTTAGCATTATAAAGTGAGCTCTTAACCTCCTGCAGCTCGGAGCGGAACGCGTAAACGCAGAATATACTTTCCACTCTGCACTCAAGGTTTGCTGTTTTATGAATGCTAGTCATCAAAAATATGACTGACGTGGAAACCATGTGGTCCAACCACAGGGTTTCTTTATAGTCTAAAATACTAAAGATCCCCAAACTGCGGTCCTTTTAATTTAACAGTGATTGTCTAGAATTCATTTATGTGCCACAGATGTGATACAATGCCTCCATTAAAGGGCATTCATTTTATTGCTGTGAATATAATGGGCAAAAAAAAAATCACACCCCACTGCGCAAGGCTGAATTGTTTTAGCCAGCATGCATTTTCTTATTCAGAGCAACAACAAGAAAATATATAACATAGCACAGTGTATCCATGGTTTGGTATGCACATTTCATGTATTATTCTGTTGTCAACATTGTAAACGTCAGTTTTCTGCTCTTTGTTCCCCTGCAGCTGTCCAGAGAGAAGTCGAAGGTAAGGAAATGCATCCGATAATGAGCGCAAACGGAGAACGTGGCCTGTTTTATGGTGATGTTCTTATTTGCAAAGGATATCACCTTAGCATGACTGTGTGAGAGAGTGTGTTTGGTTATTATAAGGTTGTTATTTTCAGTTTGGACTGCAGTTCCAACATCCAACAAATTAAGCTGAGCTGAGACATACTATAGCCGGTCACAGGGTCACGAAAAGGGAAAAGCGCCTAATGTGCTGAACGCTCATTGTGTACATAATCAGCGCGCTCAAGGTGACTAAAGGTCTGCAGAGTGCGTGGGTGTCACACAATATGGACAACATTCACAAACTCCATAAAGGAGCAAATGACAGTGCAGAGTTGCAGTTCAATTATTTATGAATCCTTCTTTTTTCTGCCTCTGCAGGGCATATTTTTCACATCTTAATTACTGTTATACGGTTTGCTTTGTATAGTGTCCCATTAAGTGCTGAGGTCAGTATGTGTGCAGTATTAAGTATTAGACTCAAAATCACTTAACTCAACATGACTGATCACTGAAACCTCAACAATCAACTTGTGTGTAATAAGATTTAGAAAGATGGTTTTTCTTTTCATGAAGGGGGAGGAAAAACAAATCTTGTGCTACTTCTACTGACTACATTTTGGTTTCTAATGAGGTGCCCATACCGAGCTGAAATGAAGATCGAGCGTGAGTTGTGAGATTTGTTTAGTCGACATTGGAGAGATACATCCATCTCCCCCCCAGTAAGGACTCATGGTTCTGGTGAAAGGGCAGCCAACGGACTCAGGAGACCAGTATGAGGAGTGCTGCTCTGGTGCACGTTATAAATCACTGTAGCTTACACAAGATGCCAAACCCATACACACACACCTGTGTGTGTGGGTTTGGCAGTTTTGCCATATGACAGCAAAATAGACAAAAAAATTCATACCTTTGGAATGTTTTCCCATTTTGTCACATTACAAATACAAAGTAAAACATTTTTTTCTAAAACAGAAAAAAAAAAAACGCTGCAATGGTTTTTCTACATTGTTTCACAAACTAAAACCAAAAAAACTGTGGCCTGGACTTGATTTTATTTAGGGTTACTCGAAGTAAAAGCCAGCATAGCCAAGCGCCTTCAGAATGAATCTGGTACATTGAGTCAACCTTTGTGTAGAGTAGCAGAGATCTTAGGAATGGGCAATATTAAGTAAAAAATAGTTTACAGTATTTTGTGTTATTTGTTATTAAAAGAAGCCATTAAAATACTCTGCAGTCTATTAAGCAATTATAGCTTTGACTGTATGTCACTCCATACAATCATAACCTCACAAACACAGCTCTTAAAGTTCCCTGGATACTGAGACAGTTACTTGTTTTTTTTTTTTTTTTTTTTTTTTGTTTTTTTTTAGATCTTTATGAGAAATTTAAGAAAAGCATGTATGGTTTTCTTTCAATTTTACATTTGTGCAGTGCTTTGTGTTGGCCTATCAAATTTCATCAACATACACAGAAGCAGGTGGTTGTAATGTGACAAAATGCGAAAATGTTGAAGTGCTCCGGACACTTCAGCAAAGCTCTGCAGGTGCGTGGAGCTCAAAAAGCATGAGAACAGAATGTGTGGAGATGGTTGCCTTAGTGTAGATTCTCTGCTGTTTTGCAGACTTAGTCACAGAGATATGTGATTTTTATTTTTAAGCAACATTTAATGGGTTTCATCTCTGCACAAATTGCAAAAACAAGCATTAATCATTACTAATGTGAGCAAAGATGTCAGGACTCTGCTTACAGCTAAATTGCAAGGAATATCAAATGACATGCGCAAAAAAAAAAGAAAAAAAAAGAGCACATCAGAATGTTTATTGGATTAAAGCTTGACACGGAAACAATCCCCCATTGCAGAACGCATGAAAACAACACTGACAAGAGTGGGGGGGGGAAAAACCACATTCACCAGATGCCTCTTTTCTGTCCTTCACAGCAGTCTGTGAGAAGGAGCCAGTCTTCTCTGTTGCCCTTGCATCAGCTGAAATAGACCGATCTATGCATTACCTAAATCGCCTACTCCCAACAGAGATGACAAAGATGGTAACCCAAATGCTATATTTGGCCTTTGCTGTGTGTTTTTAAGTGGCACAGGAGTAGTCTTTATTTGTCTGAGGAGCTGCTCTAAGATGGTGAAAACCTCTCGGATTAGCAGGTGAGTCCTCTGAGTTGTCCGTCTGCATTATGCGGCACGCGGGCTCGCATTGATCTGTCCCCACAAAGGCCGCGCCGGAGCCTGCTCAGCTGGCGAAACAGTGCAGCAGCCTCTGACGTGCTGCGAGATCTGTGAACAAGAGATAAGGGAAGCCACCACAAGAGGCAAATGGAAAGAGAAATCACTCCAAATATATATATATATATATATATATATCTTAAGCATACACATATATATTTATATGAAACACATGCTAATAATGCAATTTTAGTTGGAGGGTGGACAAAACAAGTGTTAAAGTTTGTGAAGGACAAAGGACACGTAGGCTTGCATTTTGGAGCAGCAGTGACTTTGGTCTAATCCGTCATTACTATTAGCCCCTAAATGCTGTACTTTTTGTGGGGGGAAAAAAAAAAAAAAAATGCTAAATCCTAATCCGTCTGTGCTGCCTCTTTCTTCTCAGATGTCTGCTAATTAAAGCCACAATAATGATGCCTTTCAACATCCCCAACTGTTTTCACTTTATTTTTTTGTCGAAACGTTTGGAGATAATTGTTTTTATGCTCTAGATAGAACATCTTAAAAGGGTAATGTTGCAATAAAAAGTTGAAATAAATCGTATTCAGTTTACGTAGTCATGCCAAAAAGTATTTTCTCCTCAAGCACAGAGTTTTAAAAGTAAAAAAAATAATAATAATAATTAAAAATACACGTTTCTACAATGTTGGATGAAGGTGAAAAGAAAATCATGATTGGCAGTAGACAGAAAAAAAAGGAAAACAGGAGAAAATATGTCTCAAGGAATACCCTTCGCTTTTCGCTGTTATTTCACATTATTGAACAATGGTGAAAAGCTTTTTTGCTCAGTGGAAACAGGTTTTTTTTTTTTGGGTTTTTTTTTCCACCAAACCAGTTGAAGTAGAAGTAGAGCCAGTTCTTAACTGGTTCCATTTTTCACAGCCAGAGAGCCAGCTTGGTGCTACGGCATTACTTTAATTGAAATCTCTCTTCCAGTAAATGTTTGATCCTCCCTCTGTTATATTCTAAATTTCTGCGCAGATCATATTGCATCGAGACCGTTTATATCTTTCACATTATTCCAAACATTTATGTTAATATCATCAACTTAATTTATTAATGTGAAAACAACAGTCTTGTTTGTGGATACTTTACATAGTCATAACCAGCTGCTCTCTATTTACAGGTTTAGAAACTGTAATTAGGCAGGGTTCATTAAAATAACTATAATTTTAAAATGCAGAAACTGTTTGATTTGGAAATGATTTTCACAGCTACAAAAAGCAATAACTCTTTGACATATTCCCCAATCAAAATAAGCTTATTTCATTGCTAACCACAATCAATGATGCTCTTAATGTTTTGATTGATTATCAGTTTTCATGAGCTTTACCTTTAGCTCCTGACAAAAACAATTCCTTTCTTTCACCCAGTAAAGGTTTTGTGCCAAGATGACTTTTACCTTGACAAGGTTGGTGCCTCTGGCTGTGTAAAAAAGAACCTGTACTGAGAAAGTACTGGTTCACCAAGTCCTGTTTAGTAATGGAATTGGCTGCTTTGGCTATAATTGGGACTTGAATATTGTAGCAAAGCAGAGAGAAGTTTTTGGGTAGGATTATTTTTTTTATTCATGTACATTATGCCTACAAAGCACACGGATGTGAATTAGAGATGCACCGAGGAGAGTTCGTGGATTATTTCCGATTGGAATTGGCATTTTAAATTGTCTTAATTGTAAACTAAACACTGTAAGCAACAAACCTTTGCATTGAGTACTCAAATAAAGTTGAACTAATACCTTAATTTTGAGAATTAAAAAATCTACCAGGCATTTTTAGCCATTTATGTGAAATGTATTTATTTTTTTGTGTGACATTTAACAGATAATTCCTGAAAGAAAAGTACCAGCTCCCTGGGTCTAGCATAATCAAAATGCTAATCATTGTAATAAATAACTCTGACAAGTAAAGTGAAGGGCTATGGAGCTGGAAAAAAACGCCAGGAAGAAATAATAAATGAGTGAGTAAAGGCCTTTTGCAGTTCATAATATTAGTGGGTTTCAGTTGGCTATTGAAAATCAGCTTTTTTCTGCCTTTATGTTATATTAGAATATAAAAATACTTTACATGTTTATTGAGAGATAGCACTAACCTGTTTGTTGTGCTTTTGGAAATATGTGGGGTTTTTTTTTTTTATTTGATAGTATAAAGATTGTCATCCTTTCCCATGTTGAGTGCATTCTCAACCTGCAATAGATCATTAAAATAGTTGAATATGAAACTACTGACCCCTCAGCATATAAAGAGCGATTAAAAAAAAAACTGCTAAATTTGTTAATTGGACTCTAAATCAGCGATAGAATTCCTGCAGTTTATCACTTGATCTAGAAATAATAGTTTCCTTTTATGTTGCTTCTTTTTGCTGCTCACTCATCCCTAAAATGAAAAAAATCTTCCATCTGATACAGCTTCCACACTGAAAAGTTTTGTGCTGTTTGCAACCTTGTAGCAGATTTACTGCATTTGTTTATTCATGAAAGAACTTTTCTTTTTTTTTTTTTTTGTTTATTTTAAAGCAGTTGGTCGTGTTGGCGATCATTCTGTTCCAGTTCCCATCCGATTTCTCGGTGCATCTCTAATGTTTATTCACAGAATGTGAACATGAACAAACCAAACCAATTATTTCCTGAAGCTTCCCCAGAACAAAAAAAATCAGCCAATTTACATCTTCCTAGTTCAATTAGAAATTGACAATGGTTATTTTCCATTGTCTGACAATAAAAACAAATGACCTTTATAAGGCCAAGTCAGAAGGATTCTAAGTAGCGATGCAAAGTAGTTTTGTTCAGCGGTTTAGTTTGCTTCTTATTTAAAAATAGAAAGCTGGTAGATTATGGGTGGGACGGGCAGCTTATTTCCACAGTCTTTCTCCTCTACTGGGACTCTACAGGTCTGAGCCAGTTATCTCTGCATTTCCACTCACTGAGATTTGGGTGGAAGGCGCAGCAAAGTAGGAAGCACACGTTCAATAGTTGGCCGCCTCTATGAAAGGGCAGGAACGACACCTCTCCTAATCCACACGAGTGTTTTGAAATATCGTCATAGACTTAATTCACCGACTGGTGTGTTCGCGAGGCAACCACCTTGACCTGTTTTCTCTGCCAGCGTTTCAGAAAGATGCGGATTTTCGTTGCCCGGTGCACTACTGAAACTGGCGGTGCGAGGAGGCTAAATGTTTTGGTCAAAAGACCTTTCTTCAGCTTTGTAGCAGAAAAGCTGGAGGAGGAGGAGACCAACTGGATCTTAATCCAGTCGCAGTTAGAGAGAGAGTGAAAGAGAAAGCTTTGTACTGTACATACACAACCCAGCCATCTAAAGAAAACGTGAATCACTCGTAGGTTTGTGAAAAGCAAGTACAATATGCATAAGAATGAAGGCAAAGTAAAGAAAAAAAAACAACAACCTGCAGGCCATCCAAGCAGCAACAAAGCACATTGCAGTACAATTTAGTTTGACTCGGTGTGATTCCACCGTTGAACACCAGAGTCTGAAACCCTTCTGTCACACCTTCTTTATTCTGTCATGTATTCAGATATTGCTTGTTTTCTGGAAGATGATTGTACATATCAGAGATTTGCAGCCGACTAAAAGCCAACTTTTTGTTCTCTCTCTCTTTCTCTCCCTTTCTGGTGACTCGGTTGATGCATAGATTGGCCTGTCATGTAGATTGCACAGCCGCAGTGTGGGTGCACACAGCAGCTCTTTGTCTGCTATGCAGACTGGGCTTTGGCTGAATCCTGTGAGTGAGCAGAGGCTCAGTCACTGGCTTTGCGATGGCACACTCTATCAAAAGCCTACGTGTTGGCAAGCAAGGACCCTCCCAGGGGTAATTATGTTCATTCCACACTCAGAGCTGCAGCATTAATAGCCTTGTTCAGCTGTACATGTGAGTAGATTTCTGCAACCTGGCCCTTCTGAAAGTTTTAACTAATGACTAAAATGGGACAATAGTGGTAATGTAAGTATTAATGAGTAATATAAATGACTTACTGTGCAGCACTAACACACTGATGAGAGCCGTTTGTGTTTATTGGCACAGTGGCCTCACGGTTGCAGGTGACGTATGCCGTACAATTTTCAGCTGACCTACTGAGATGTTGCTGTGTCTCACATGTGTATGTGCATTACAGAAGAGGTAAGGATACAGAACAGAGGCGTACAGGAATGTAATTCTCACCGTTTTGCTCTACATAGTCTGCATATGGCAATCCTCTAAGGATTTTATTCATTGTCGCCTGCAGTAAGGTGCCTCGTTACTTTGCATTTACTTTCCCATTGGGATGAATTGTGTCGCTCCTTCCCTTTTATAGAGCTGTGCTAAATCAAAGTCTAAATATACAGAGCCTTGTAGAAAATATTCACATCCTTTTGCGCATTTTTATCAGTTTACAACAACCAACTGTAATGCATTTCATTGAGATTTTATTTGACAGCTCAACACACAAGATTGTGTAATTTTGAAGATGGTTTAAATTTTTGGAACAAATGAAAATGCTTAAAGTGTGGCATGCCTTTTAAGCCCAGCTGTTCAGTGAAGGCCTCAGAGGTTTTTAAGTGGACAACAGTGAGCAAACTTCATCATGAAGTAGAAAACACAACAGATCAGGGATGAAATTAAAGAGAAAGTTTAAAGCAAAGTTAGGTTATGAAACTACAAGGTGATCGAAGGAGCTCTGGTTAGAACTACTAGAACGCAGGGTTGGACATAGTGGTGGCAACATTATGCTGCGGGAATACTTTATTGTAGGAATGACAGGAAAGCTGGTCTGAGCTGATGAAAAGTCGGGTAGAATTAAATACAAGACAAGATAATGTTTTCAACATTTCATTGTGCCTGAGCATATAACGAGGGCTACATTGGGAAGACTCAGGTTTAAGCAAAGTTGGTTGATGGAGTCTAATCGGAATTCAGTCCTAAGTCCAACTGGGACTCTGTGGCAAGACTTGAAAAGTGATGTTCACCAACGTTTACATGAACCTCAGTGAACATGGTTAAATCAATACAACTACACACCACACCTTCTAGGTTTTTAAATGCACCATTAGGTTTTGCTCTGTGTTGAAATGTCATCTAAAATCTTCATAAAATGACACAAATATATTTTTTCTATTCATTTTTTTTAAAATATGCCGGAAGGTTAAAAAGTTGAAGGGCTAGGAATATATTTGCAAAGAACTTCAAAAAATCAACTGTGCATCTGCAAAGCATAATAAAAATCGGTGAATGAACTTTACCAGAGTGCGGTTTATTTATACGAGGGGTTTTCAATACACGGCAGCCTCTATGTATAGTAACACATCCCAAACGTCTGCATCTAGTAAACATACAATATGTGTTCCATTAGAAAAAAGCATCTGTGTGAGCAACTACCTGTGCGGGTTGCGCCGGTCAAGATGTTTTTTTCTCTCCTTGCCTCCCCTCTCCTCCCTTGAGATGTTTGTCTGTTTGAGTTTAATTTTCCCCTTATATTTTAGTTTGAACTTTGACATCCGTACCTACCCCCAAGGATGTCTGTCACAAACTGCAGTCCAACATTGTGACAATGCTTTTGTTCTCCCGAACCTCTTTATGAACTTCCTGTTTTCGTATCCTTTTTTCTGTTCTTTCCCTCAAGGTCTGGCGCACCTGATGTTAAACCGCCAAGGTATGGGGTCTATTGTTTTGCTTTTCCCTCCCAGCCACCTGAACACCCAGAGATCATTCAGTTTACTGTGCTGCACTAATATTTCCTCTCCTCTTTTTGTTTATTTTTTACATATACTTGCCTGTTCATTTTATGCTTCCTCTCATGTTATTCTCACTACTCACTCAATATTTGTCCGTCAAACCCTTGTCCTGACCACTGACTGATCTACTGGAACATCTTCATCTCTGCAGTTTTACGCCAAGGTAATGCTTCTAATGCTAATAGAATTTATTTGGTTTGGTTTAATGGTGTTTTCAGACGATTCAGTGATGATGCGCAAAGGTTTCACATCCCAAAAGTAGCTTTAGCACTTTCAAAACAATCAGGACAGATAATTGTATTCTGGTAGGAATAGATTCTTGCATTAGGTTTTTGCTACTTTTCATTCTCAGGGTTTCATTTCAAAACTACCCAGATTTCTCAGTGAGTTGCTTATGATCATTGATCAGCAGGGGATTTCAAAGCACAAATGGAAGAGAAATCTTTACCTTGGGGAGTTTCGCTAATAAAGAGCTAGCAGCCCAGTAATACACACTTGGCAATGCTGTTATTTATCATTTTTCACACTCTGTAGAACGCTTAAATTAAAATAAAGCCATAGCAGTGAGAGTAAAACCTTGGAAGGCAAACATGCATCTGCTGCTAAACTGGGAAAAAATATGACCTAAATTAATTCTGAGATGTGTTTACCATGCTAAGAAAAAGTATTTGCTCCCTTACAGTTTTCTTCTGCTTTTGCGTTTTTGTCGATTTCAAATGTTTCAGATCATGAACATTTTTTGTATATCAAAGATAACCTCACTCAAGAACTCACTCAAGTAGCAAAAGAGACCCATAACATTGAATGCACCGCAGGCCTCACTTACATCAATTATGTAAGGTCAGTATTGACGATTCAACAATATGAAAGAGACTTTTCAAAATGGCATCCAGGGGAGAGTTCTGAGATGAAAACCACTGCTGGGCGAAAAAAAAGAAAACACAATGTCTTGTTTTAGACTTACCAAAGAAATTATCTTTGTTTCCCAAGATTTTTTTTGGAAAATGTTGAGTGGAATGATGAGACAAAAACGGAAACATTTTGGGAAGTGTGTGACCTGTTAGGCATAAAGAACATCACACCAGACTAGCAGTGTTAATGTCTGGAACTACCTTGCTGCTTTATTTTGATGAAACCACAAATTCAGATCAGTTTGTGACGTTAATCTGAACCACACTTAGGTTATGCAGGAGAATAATGATCCAAAGCACATCAGTAGACCTAGCATTGACTGGTGCACAAAATTAAATACATAAATAAATGGAGATTTTGGAGGCACTTACTCAAAGTCTGGCCCATAAATGTGATTAAGGTGAGGTTGCATAGTCTTAAGGAGACTTTTTGTGCTCAAAAACCACCAGTGTGGTTGAATTAAAATAATTCTGCAACTGAAAGTGCAACCAAATTTCCTCCACAGCAATTTAAAAGACTCATTGCCACTTATAGGAAATGCTTAATGGTTATTGCCTCCTAGGCTGCACAACCACTTAATGGAGCTAGATGGCTGTCACTATTTCCACAAGAGGGCATATGAAGGGTTAGTTCACTTCATCTCCCTTTTTTAATTAAAATCATAATTTAAAAAAATGTATTATTATTATTATTATTATTATTATTATTATTATTATTATTATTATTATTGTTGTTGTTGTTGTTGTTGTTGTTGTTGTTGTTGTTGTTGTTGTTGTTGTTGTTGTTGTTGTTGTTTGAGATTGTCTTACCAAAATTCCTCCACAGCAGTTTAAAAGAATCATCACCAGTTGTAGGAAACACTTGATGGCAATTCTCAAACAGTCAGTATGTTTAAGGGACAAATACTGTTTCACATAGAAACAAGTTGGTTTGGATAGCTTACACCCCAAATAAATGAAATCGTCCTTTGAGAACTGCAGTTTCTATGGAGGTTATCTTTGTTTAATGTTAAATTTAGCTTGATGGTCTGAAATATTTAATTGTGCCAAAAAAATCTCAAAACAGAAGTAATCTGTAAGGAGACAATCCTTTTATAAAGCACTGTCTGTACATATAAATTCAAACACATATAGGCATTTAGTTTTGAAGCATGTGCTGTACCTTCAGGTTTTCCTCGTGTCTCCATGGCTGTCTGTACTGCCTTGAAACCTACTTGAGACACGGCTTTGATGACCCATTCTGTCCAAGTCCTCGAGAAAATGAGTTACCTAAGCAGAAAAGAAAAGAAAAAAACACTGCTGTTGGGTTATCGTTACACTTCCTGTGTTCTTTGCATTTTTTTTTAACTCAATTTCCCCAGAGACATAAAACTGAATAATCTGCAGCTGTGAACTGAAATTGCTTTGTCTGTCATCTTGTGTTATTTTCACATCCTCTGAAAAAAGAGGGCGTGGCGGCACTCAATGTTCTCATGTACATGTTTTGTGTTGAGCTGATTATGATATCAAGGCTATTCTGATTAAATTACTTAATCAAATTAGACCGGTTTATCTGCACCTACAAATTACGCAGCTACAGGCCAAGCACGGGTCTGATATGTTAGATTGAAGTCTGCTTTTATTGTTTTCTAATTGTGGAGCCCATTTTTGCATATTTAAGGGCAGTTAAGCTGCCCGAACGCTGTGACTGAACACGCTGAATGCTTCCACATCCTCTGCTTTCTCAGAATAACTGCTCTATAGCTGATTCAGGACATTGTACAGTAAGTGTGTCCCAGAGCCACACACAATATGAGTTACCATGAACTGAAGAATGGGATATGTAATTGCTTAATTTCATGCATTAATGTAAAAGAGAAATTCATTTTAGAAGGAAGATTTACAGAATTGTATCGGCGAGTGATAACCATAACGCAGCCCACAGTTATTAAAATGATATCATAGCATGTACATGAGACGTCAAATTTTTATTCAGATGTTAAATGTTTGAAGGAACATTAGTTATTAGCAATTACCCAGCTTTAGCCTTAGGGGCTGTTCGAGATGGACTTCTGATACGATGTGATAGATTCATGCAAACCTCGGGAGGGTGAATATTGGCTGGTATGTACAGAAATCCTTGATGTAATGCAAATTGTAAAATCATTCAGACACCAATGGACTGTGCTGGTAAGCTACATTTTTTTAAATCTCTCCTTATCTGCAGTCGCCCATTGTTAAGATGATTGTCCAACTGTATGTGAACACTGCTTTTCTTCATGCGCTTACCCTTGCGAATTAGATTATGGGGCTGCTCCATTGACAGAAACTTTGCTTTAAGGTTAATATTAATGAACATATGTGTTCATTATTGTGGTCAAACATGCAGAGGAAATGAGGGTAGGAAAAATAAAGTCACAGTTACTCAATTACAAACTCCCTGAGCTAATTCTTTGTTGAAGGACTTGCTGTTTCAGTTTCAGCATGCTCTTTTCTTTCGTAGGAATTTATAAACGTCACAGATCTTCGCCGGTAGAGTGATCAATATCTGATCGCTCTCTAATGTGAAATTTCTACAAATCCTCCAGATCTTGACAGCATCTCCTGTCCACAACCCTCCTGAGGAGACCCCACAATTTTCCTGTCAGATTTAGCTGTGAACATTTCGAAGCATTCTGTTTGTCTATTCAGGTGTATTCTAAGTCAATTATTTGAAGATGTTTTTGATGCATAAAGCATTTTTATAACAACTGAAGGCAAGACTGTTACTTGATTGTGGAATAAAATGGCACTAGGCCTGGAAAATACAAAACGCCTCTCATTTAAAAATGTTTACATTTTTCCTGCAGACACCTGAAAGGTTTTTGGCGTCTAAATTGATAATTGAAATGATTCACAATTTCAAACACTTTTACAGAAACGTCATATTTCACATTGGGTATGATGTTTCTTCTTATGGAGTTGTGGTCTAGGGGTTTAAGGCCTGAGTGTTTTGTTTTAAAGGAAGTGATTCTATTTTTTCAAATGTACATCTTATTCCAGACATATCAAATATAACAGGGACTGTGGTCATATGTAAAATACAAACAGTACATGACCTAGAGTTTTACAGCTTCTTCCATTATGTTATTGGCCTCTTACACTTCCCTGACATGCTTACATCTCGTCTTTTCCTTATTTTTGAAAAACATCCAGTTTTTATTGTCTTTTTGCTGTTTTTTTTTTTTTACTCTTTGCTGCACCGTGGTGTATAAAATGTTATAAAATGGCCCTTGTCTTCTTCTCACACACCTTTAAACAATAAGATCATTTTAAACTTTTGACTCCGTACGCAAACTCCAACCTTAGCTAAAAGAAGTAAAGGTCATGAAAATCCATCTAGGACAGCTGATCTTTATTTTTGCTTAATCAAATTTACTTTAGTTGATGTGAGGCGTGAACCCAAGAGCAATGAATGTTAAAACTGAACCAAAAGCTACTTCAGTTAATTTAAGGACGGGACAGGATATATGTTGTGTTAAAACTATAAAACATTTGTAAATTATTTAGAATGTTCTAATTCCTTTAAGTTGCAGAAAAAGTGAGTTAGCTGTACTTGGCCCACAAAATCAAATGTTTGTTTTTTTTGTAATATTTCAACAAAGGCAGCTAAAAGTAAAGCATACACCGTCTTTTTACCCGTTTACTTATTTATTAGAAAAAGAAATCTTACATCTTTAGATGTAAAATGGCCTTGAATGAGATACTTTTTTTAAATCCAACAGCGGAAATGTTAATGAATTGATACAATTATCAGTTCACAGGCAGTTTTATATTCTAGACAATGCTACAATGTTGTTTCTTTTGGGAAATTAGGATAGTTACATGCTAGACAAAGACAAATATCATAGCAGTCCTCTTTATGATGATTCCAAATAAGTGAAATATATGTATTGTAACACATTGTTGCATATTTTTCCCATTTTTCAGTGGGATATGATCCCTCTAATTGCTTTTATTGTGTTAAACAAAATGTGAAACCAATAATGTTTGAGGCCTCTCTTTTTGCAAGTAGCTCAATAAATCAATTTTTGGGCACACACACACACACACACACACACTGGCAACAATGGCTTTCATAGAGTGCAGATGTGGTTGAAGATCACCGAGAAGGCAAATTGCTGACACAAAAAACGAGTAAGACATGACATCCAGTTGAGAAGTAGGAGAGATTCCTGGAGACTGTTGGTGTTTCCATTACATTCTGCTGAGCTTTCGTTTTCTATCGAAGGGTTCTTCAATGTGCATCTTGGTTCAGCACAATGGTCTCATGCTTAATTCCAAGAGAGTTTGAAAGCAAAGCCTCCCCCCATCTTATTGCCTCCAGTCAGCAGCAACGTACAAAAAAAAAAAACTGCTTGGAAAGCATCTTTTGCAATAACTACCACAGCCATCGTCTTAGGAAGCGTTTCGACAGAGTTAGCGCCAAAGTCTGTGTGGTGTTCAGACAAAAAGAAAAACACTATATTAAATTCTTCTCATGCTGGGAAATTTTTTTGTTTCTGCAGATATTAGTCCACTTTCTAGATAGGCTGCCTATGTAATTACTCATAATCCCTCATAGAAGACCTTCAAGATGGTGTCATGGTCATCTACCGAGGACATTTACATGGCAAGAAGTTGTAATGAAAAAAAAAAGATTGCACTAGTTTTGGTTTCATTTCTTAACAATTTTCATTTATTTTATTTTAGCTTAAATTATATAGTATCTACTTCTGGTTTGTTTTGTTTTTGGCAAGAATGCATTATCAGTAGGGAGCCTCACTGATAATTTATCAATTTGTTGTGTGCCCAGTGTTTGAGCACCTACGTAGCCTGAACAATAGAAAGTAATGGGGCCCAGTCAAGCCACAGCCTTAAATTGGCCCTGGAGCATCGGCGCTGACATTTACAGTACAAACAAACACAGGCCAGGCTTTAGGGACGGCTTATCCGCCCTGCTTGAAATAGCTTCCTCAGTAGCAAACACTGCTACTATCTAAGGACGAAGCTTGAAACAGCCTACGCATTTTAAATGGGGGTATTTATTGGTTATCAACTCTTTTTCCATGTCAATGTCAAACAACAGGTTAATGGCAGAAATTATAGCGTTGGTATTGTACTGGAGACGTTTGTCACAGTCAAGAGTGGTTGTCTCAGCATGCCGTATTTATGTGGCCGTCTGTCAATCTAGCATTCGTCTATCTGTTTATCTAGCTGTCTGACTTTTTTATTATATATTTATCATGTGTTTTAGTGTTATCTACCACATATCTTTGAGCAGGTTTCGAATAGAAAGTCAAACTCCTAGAACAACAGTCAAACCAGCAAAAACGTCTTTAATCATCCTCCATATGATGCCCTCTGTAGTGTTGGGGAAAACCTTCCAACATTTCACAGTGCATCTATATCACCCAGTAAAAAGTCTTGGAAATAAATATCTGACCAAGTCAGCCACAAGTTAGTTAGTTATTCTTTCACGTTGTCTCGCAAAAGTATTCACATCCCTTGGATTTATCCTAAAGTGTATCACAAGTTTAAACTTTACCATATTGTATTGTTTTTATAGACCAACATCAAGTAGAGCGTAATGTGAAGTAGAAAGAAAGGAGGAATATCCTCAAACAGGTTGTTTTTCAGGAGTACTCTGTATTTAGCTCCATCCATCTTCTCACTAACTCTGACAAGCGTCCTTGTCCTTCCTTTCGGATTTGTATTTGTAAACTATGTTGAAAATAATATAACACTTTTCTTTCGCTTCACAATTATGCCCTTCCTTGTTTTTGTCTGTCACATAAAATCCAATTGAAATAAACATCTGTTTGTGTTTATAACATGACAAAATGTGAACCCTTTTTGGGGATGTGCATACTCTTGCAAGGCACAATAAATGTTAATGTTGAAGAAATAGCAATGCTGTTGAATGCTGAATGTATTTTTCAGAAGGGTGAAAAAAAAGGTCATGCTTATATAGCTCGATCTCTATTGTGTTATACTCTTTACAGTAAAGTTACTTGTTTCTATTTAGTTTAAATGCATGCCGACGGCGTGTCTAAATAGCTTTGTCACGCAATATTGTCTTTTCTACTCATTTTAGTCCTTACTTTTACCCACCAAACATATTTTACTCAGCCATGCTACAGAAGTGAATGCATTCATTTTGCAGTCACACTTTTATCTAATTATACGGACATTTTTCCAAGATGTTTCTTTACCCCTCCCAGGGCAGCAAGAGTCGGTGGCCACCTTTAAAGGCAACGAGTTCTTCAGCTACAACCTGTCCACGACTCCCATTCAGAGCAGTTTGGACGAGATCACGCTGTCCTTCCGGACCCTGCAAAGGAATGGCCTGCTGCTCCACACCGGGAAGTCAGCCGATTATGTTAACCTGTCACTGAGGAACGGAGCTGTGTGGCTGGTCATCAACCTGGGCTCTGGGGCCTTTGAAGCGCTGGTGGAGCCTGCCAGTGGAAAGTTCAATGACAATGTCTGGCATGATGTGCGAGTGACACGCAACCTCCGCCAGGTGTGTATGCAACTGTTACCTCAGCATTCAGAGCTTGGAATCAGGACTTGAATTTGAGGCACAGGAACCTCAAATTCAAGTCTTGAGCGTTAGCCCAAGACTTTACTTTGGCTAATGCTCTAAAGATTCTGGAGTTTACTAAAAAAATTATTCAACACCTGCAAGCTGTAATGTAAATTGGCAAAGTAAGCTCCAGAGTTGGTCAGAGATGTGGATATTCTCCTGTGAAAGGGAAAGTTCTGATTTATCGGGCATGGTGGCGGTGCAGGGCATAGAGCGCTGAACCCATGTCCTCAGTCCTTGACGAGACCGTCACAGGTTCGAGTCCCGGCTCTTGAACCTTTGCCGGATGTCTTCTGAGATGAAATTGTTGAGGATTTGGTTGGACTTTTCCCTTAAGGGTTTGATACTTTGACTTGAGACATAGGACTTAAGACTTGACATGAGCTTAAAATGGAAGGTTTATTACTTGAAAAGCTGATATTTAACTTTGATTCGGAAGCAATTTGAGACTGGATTTAGACTTGGAAAAAAGAAAAAAACATCTGAGACTTTAATTGGACTTAAAACAAAAGAGTTAGGTGTATTTTGACCTCTGAAACTTAACTTGATGATACACATTAATTTTGCTCCCCATTTTACTTTGTGACTGGTAGGTGAGGTGTATTTTGATCATTATTTTATAATTTATAATGAAATATATTGTCTTTTCATACTACACTTTCAATATTTTTTTTTACCTCAAAGTCAATACAAACAAGCATAATTAAAAGAAAACAGCATCTCTCCATTCTAGGGGCTTACGCAAATGACTGACCTATAGTGATAATAATGTTTATTATACTGCAGTAGTAATGGTTTTCCAGGAGTCTGCTCATTTTGCTACGTCTATCGTCTCTCAGATCGCCATATTTTTGTGTGCTTCAGTTTCACAAAGCACTATGAACTTGTTTTGGTATCTGCAGGCTCTGATGCAACACTGCAGCAGGATAAGTAAGTTAGACAAAAGTAGGATGGGCTTATTTAATGAATATAGCGACTATGTGTGTCCGGCATTGTTTTCCTGCATTGTTCTGCAGCCAAGTATTACTCAGCCTTAAATCTTATATATCTGAAATAATCTGGACAATGTGCTTATCTCCCAAATGTATTTAATAGTTTTTCTGTTCCCTTTAGTGCAATTGTTTTTCAAACCCACCAAATTTAAATTATTATAATGTAATGCACACTACTTGCTTGCAGTGAGAACTGTGCAAATAACTAGCCTTTTTTTCATCATGATACATGTCTATGCAAAACAGTAAATGGCAATAAAGGAACAAATATTTAAATACAGTGTCAATACTTTTTTCCAGACATTTTATCTAATAACAGCAGCAATAATATATTAATAATTTTTATCATAATTATCTGTTTTATATTCATGTTTTCTATAACTTGGATTATCTACAACCTAAAACAGGGACTAATGGCTAAACCTACAGATTCATCCATCTGAGTTTGGGCTCTGTTTATATTCAGGTTTTTCTACCAAATAATTTTACCAGACAAAACATTATCAGACATTTTAAACTGTCCTCAGCCTCACAGTTAGCATCAGTAACAGCTAAGAGATTTTAGACCCTCTACATAAAATCAGAAAGTTTTATTTGGTTTATGGGTTTATGTTTTGAAAAAAGGCAATGTAAGCTAAGTGGCTATTTTTTATTCATACAGACATTTTTTTTTTTTTTCACATAAAAATCACATACAGTTAAATCCACATATTTTATTTATTAAAGTCCACTTGGGATTTTTTTTTTTACATAGAACATAATTTCATATAATTTCCAGTATTGTTGTAAATTGTACTAACTGTCTGTATACTTGTCTACATTGATTTAGCTCATGTCTGACAGTCAACTTTACTCATAGTTTTCAGGCAGCGCTTGACCTTTTCATTTCTGACTTAAAGGACTCAAAATTCATTGCAGTGCATCCATTTAAAATGTGTTAGAAAAAAAGCCCTTCTTTGTTAGTCAAGAGCAGAAGGCTAAATCAATTCGGTCCTTTTTATTTATTTATTTAATTTATCTTAAACTCTAACTGTAAATTGTGTCACTCACTGACATTCTCTCTTTACTTAATATTTACTATAATGAATTTGCTTAAGACCTGCAGCAGATCTTACTGCGTAACTCCTCACACCACCCAAAGAAAGTAAAGGCCACATTTTCTGCCAGAAAAAGTCCAAGCTACATTAATGCCCTTAAATTTTTTGAGCATGCTATCTTCTTTGGCAATGGTGTTAATTGGGCCCTTGCAGCGCGGGGCAATTCTGTTACAGTTGATAACATTGCTGGAGACTGCAATAAAAAAATAAAAATAAGCCCAACACATTTGAATAATCCATACCCAACATAGCTGGTGATGAAATATAGTATTTTAAACATGGTTTTGTTTTAAAAAAAAAAAAAAAGTCAAATTTCTGCTTGCAGCAGTGACTGAATTTATGGCACTTTTGGATGAAATCCATATGTGAAGTACTGTCTGTGAGATGCAAAAAAAAAAAAAAAAAACCTCCACGTAGTCTAACATGATGCATTTCTGAAAACAACAACAGAGCATCTACTCTCCTGGTGGTTTGTGTGCATAAATTATATAAGATTAACTCAGCTAAACATAATATATTCAATACACTCATAGCAATCTTTGTGATTGCCAGTTGTTTTTAACACAGCCAAATCTATTTTGTATCTAACCGTCTCATCATCACCACTATGCTCTGAACCCGTCATACAAAACCTGTGTGTGTTGCATCCTCCTCCACATCCATTCCCTTACCCTGGCTTCCAGAGGAGCGGCAATCCAATGTTAGCCACGTCACTTATGCTTTCAGGCATGCATTTGATCCCTGTGTAAATTGCTTTCCCTTCAGATAAGTTACCTCACTGACATGTAGATAGGGGGAACTGTTACTCCCGAGAGATTGTGGGTGGAAGCATTTTATTAGATCTGGTGGTGCTTTTGAGGCTAGAATTTCTCCTATTACTTTCTTTACCTTTTTTTCCTGATTGGCAGTGTGTTTCAGTCATGGGCGAGCAGGGCTTGGTTCATCCTTAACCTTATTTTTTTTCTGTTTGGGTGCAACTCTGCTCACTCCACAGAGCATACCCAATGAAATTCTCCATGAGAGGTCAGTTTCAAGTTGTTGCCACCCAAATGCTGAAGCGTAGCCGTGGCTGTGTGTCTTAAATTAATCATGACCCAGTTCTACATGTCTCTCTGAATGCATTGATCCCACATCCCAGATATTCAGGCCAGTTCAGGTACTATCTGTGTGCTACACATGGTGTAATTTCATGCCACACAGTGGTCATGCCGGGTTATCATTATCAAGAGAAAAGGAGAGCAGCATCAATCAGTTTGTAGCCATGAAAGCTTGTTTTTCTACAGGTTCCTAATGTTACGTGTCATCAATTTGAAGCCTTTTCATTGTCTGCTGTCCAAGCCAATGACTTTCCGAAGACTTAGATGGACACAAATCAATATTGGATCTTGAATGAAGAATGACTTTTGTCCTATAGAGGTTAAAGCTGAGCATCCCGTCCCAGGTCGTCCTTTTGTCTATTGTCTTGTTTTCACATGACAGACACAAGCACTGAATAAATTTAGGTAAAATGTTAACCCCCTAGTGATCAAGTGTTATTTTTACAGTTTATTCAGAACCATTTCTACATTTACTATTTACAAATGTTGGCACTACTAATAAAGATTTGCTAAAGAATTGAGTCTCTTTTTTTTTTTTTTGCAGGAGCGTGATCTTATGCTGAAAATTAAAAAAAAAAAATCCAACCTATAATTTGAGTACACTTAATTTGATAAATAAGTTTTTCAGACAATTCAATATGAGAGCACTTAAACTTTGTTTTATTTTTATTTTTTTTACCATTCCTCTATGCACAATTTAACTACAGTAACTAAAGCTCGGTTTTCCCTCTCATGTCGTCTTCAGATCATCCAGCAGCTTTTCTGCAGCATTTAGTTCTTAAAGAGTGAGAATGGGGTGCCATGTCTGTGTGGATTTGACCATATGTTGTGGATCATTATCCATCTGAAAGACCCACCAATGACACATTTTCGCTTCACTAGCAGAGGCCAACAGATTGTTTTTTAAATCTCCTGGTATTTCAAAGAGTTGATGCTCTCTAACAAGGTCCCCAGAAACAGGCCAACAATATCATGGATCTCACCTCCTGTGTGGTTTGCACAAGTTCGTCTTTTGTCTCACATCAAATCTACTAGAAGTGCTTGTTGTCAAAAAAGTCTAATCTTATTGCAAACTCCATGTTTACATCTGAGATGGTAGGACTGAAAATGCCTACCATGTGGAACAGTATTAAAATAAATATCACCAGTGCAAAAAATATATGAAATATAACAATAATTCCTGTTTTAACAGGTGCTGTTGTAAATAACATTCTTGTAGTGTGTATATGAAATATTTAGAGAAAAGGGAAATAAATCAGTCTTTAGGGCATCGAAATCTCAGTAAATTATGTACAACTAATCCAGTTTATTCGCACCTTTACCTCTTTGACACAATTCACTGGTCTGATTTTCCCTCTCAAAATTCATGAAATTATGTTGAATAACCTCAACCATTAGCAAAAAGAAAAAAAAAAAAAAAAAAAAAAAAAAGAGAGAGATTTCACAAGATTGTTACAGTGGACATTTCTATTTTTCACCTGGCACACATTTTACAAAAGAAAATTATGTTTGGTTAAAAATTCAGACAAAGAAATAGAAATTGTTTTGACATATTACTCTTAAGTGGGAGCTTTTACATCAGTGCAAGATTCTGTCTTAAGTGTAGGCTTATTGTCATGGCAACAAGCACATCGCTTTTACCTCCACAGCCCCGTTCAGCCGTTTCGTTTCCTTCTCTAGGTAGTGATGAAACTGATATGGAAATTATCTTGTCTTGTTTATGACGAAGCGCAGGTACCGCGGCTTCCTGGTATCTTTCATCTCAAATTAATTGAGCAAACTGTGGCATTCTGATCACTTTGGAGCTGAAGGAAAATTTATGGTGCATTGACTCCGCCGCCATCCGGCTCACATATCAGAAACGGGGATCAGCTGAGATTAGTGAACTCTTTAAAGCTGTTCTTGTAATTGCCTCCAAGAGCCAACATTAAGGCGAGCTCAACCAGAATCAAGAAATGAGGCGTGAAATAATTAGGCCGGTTCTTTCTGTTTAGGCTCATAATCTCGGCTTGGTTTTGTAGGTGACGATCTTAGTGGACGGGATCCTCACCACCACCGGCTACACCCAGGAGGACTACACCATGCTGGGCTCTGATGATCTCTTCTACATCGGGGGGAGCCTGAACACAGCCGACCTGCCTGGCTCCCCGGTCAGCAACAACTTCATGGGCTGTCTGAAGGATGTGAGTACTACTTGACCCCTCGCTGTGGCCTGCAAATATTATCTGAACCCCCCCTGATAGCAACGCCCCACCCTGGAGCAGAGTGTATTGAAAAAACTGCTCTTGTGTTTGTACTGATGCCGCTGCTGTAGGGTGTGTGAAGGAGAAGCTTTCGGCTGAGAGGCAGCACTGTGCGCTTATGGATTCCTCTGGGAAACCCTTTGAGAATGTTGAACTGATGTACATGAGAAACAATGCTATCTCATGTTCGGTCCCGACACACAGGACCAAACTCACTGCTCATCACTACTTCCACAGTTTTTTTTCTGAAGCATTTTCACTCCAGCCTGCACTTGTCACATTGATTATCTAGAAGATCAAGCCGTGCACTTTGCATGAGAAGTAGCATACAGTGCTGCTGCCCTCCTACACATTTCTTTTGTTTTCACTCCCTTTGGCACATCATCAAACTGAATGTAATATTAGACAAATATAATCTGAGTAAGTGCAAGCTGTGTTTTTCAATTTAATTTTTTTTTTCCAAACTAACCTGGTCATATGTGAATAAGTGTTTGCCCATTAAAGGCTGCCATCAAGAGTTAACTAGCAGGGACATGTCTGTGAATGAATTTTAGCTCATTCTTCTTTGCAGAAAGGTTTTCACTCATCACCATAAGAGGATGCCATAAGCAGCGTATTTGAAGTCATTTTAATTGGATGTAATTTTTTATTTCATTATTTTATTAAAGTTTTGAGTCTTTTACATGTATACTTGTTGGCAGGCTTTGTATCATTGCCATATTGCAAGACCCAAAATGTACTTCATTTTAAGCTCAGAAACTGATTGCTGGATCTTCTCCTGCACAATTTCCTGGTAGATGGCATAATTCAAGGACCCATCAATTATGGTAAATCATGCAGGTCCTGCAAAGCAGCCCAAGACAACCACCACCGTGACTGTGCTTGTGATGTTCTTTATCTGAAATGATTGAGGAAGGATTTATGCAGGATGTAAACAGACTCACTACTCATGAAAAGTTCCTTGTTTCTCTCATTATTCCACTGAATAATATATTAAAAGTCTTAGGAATCATCAAGTTGGTTTTTGGGCAAATGTTACCCTAGCCTTTGTGTTATTTTCACCTTGGGACTCTACCTGGATGCCAGTTTGCTCAGTTTCTTTTGTGTTGTTAAACCAGGAACCCTGATCTTAACTGAGGAAAGTGAGGCATGCAGGCTAAAGTTGTTCTGCGTCTCTTTTGTGGCCTCCTGCATGTGGAATACTTACACTCCTGTTTTGTAATGTGGACATTTTGGTGTCAAAATAATATAATGATAATAAATAATTTTGAGGCCACTCCTCAGAAGGTTCCCCAGTGTTCTATATTTTCATTTAATAATTCTCACTGTAGTTCAGTGAAATACCAAAGACTTAAAAAATGCCTTGTAACTCTTTGAAGAAATGGGTTTCTTTGTCTGATCTTAAAATGTGCTTAAAATTTGAAACGTGGATCTTGGAAGGTGTGTGTATGAAAATGAACATCCCGAAATCACATCAACAGCTGGACTTCAGTCCGACCATGTTGGGCGCTTTTGGGTAACGCAAGAGATACATTAGTTTAAATAATCAATAGTAGAAAAGTGATTTAAATAGTCCACATTATTTAGACTAAAACAGACAGCAAGATTGTTATCAAAGTATCCTTGTAGATGCAATATCCGAAGCAGATGTTACAAATAAGGTTCTAACCTTATTGTCTTTTAATTCTACTAAAAATAAAAGACAGGTTTATAACTATTGATATTTAAAGGACTGTGACATGTATTGGCAGGTATATTGTCTAACAAGGGCATCTGAAAGGAAAGCACCTAAAAGATAAAACCTGGTGTTTTTTGTGTAACCTAGAAAAAGCAGCAAATGTTGGTTTCCTAAAAGAAACTTAACAGACTGCCTTATTCTTTAGGAAACAATGACGAGCTGTGACCATCGTTTTATTAGGGTCAATGCCCAACTACAAATAACCTGACTTCTCTCAGCCTTCAACGTCATAGATAAATGAATTATTTCATTATATAAATTGCTGTTAAACTCTGCTCCCAATCCCTATTAAATCCTGCTGCAGGGGATGCATCAGAGAGTGCACCAGGAATAGAACAGACACATCATTCAGACATAGGATACATAAAATGCACAAGGCAAATAGAGTGGAAATAACCTGATTAGGCTACATGCAGTAACAGCAGTGGCAGGTTGGAAGGAAGTTTAACCAGCTGCTGCTTCATTATGCATGAAAGCAAACGCTTGGCAGTTATTTTTCTGTAACTTCTTAGGGTTTATGTAGCCTGCCAAATTGTGCAATCATGAAATCATGTATCATATAAGATGACATGTCTGTAATGGGGAAGTGGAAACGTTGAAATACAAAAAAAAGGTGTGTATGAAATCTTTTGGCACATGAATATGATATCTGTTTTAGTTGGATGGTATGTACAGTAACTAAGTATTTTAATAGCTAACGACTGCACTTTCAGGAGGCCAGATAGAGAAAATGCATTCTCTAAACAAGGACTCAAAAAAGTAAGAAAAACCCATGAAATTATGCTAACCTTTTCAATGTATTTACACAGATTTGAACTTCTTAGAAACTGTAATAAAAATGGTTTCACTTAAGTAAATAAGTGGTAAATAACAGTGTTAGCACAAGTTAAATTTCTAAAGGTGTCATATACAGGATCATTCACAATTATTGAAAAGCCAGGCGGCCCACCAGGCTTGTAATACTTTTTTGGGGGGGGGCGGGACTAATCATAGCTTACACAGAAGACAAAACTGTCTTTAATGTTTCTGTTCAACAAAACTTTGTTAAAGGACGTTCTTCAGACAAAGTCACTGGTTCTTATTCCGGCCACTTCGCAGTTCTGCAAAGAAATGAATAAGTCAATAAAAAGTGCGTCATTCTTCAAATTAAACGTTCCTGGAAACTCTGCAAGTCATTATTATATTTGAACAGTTGGAGAAACTTTAACTGCTTTTGTTATAACATAATGGTGTATATAAGGACTGAGATACTAAAGTGGGAGGGATTTGTGATGATGGAAAAGAGTCAGGAAGATGTGAGTTAAATGTAATCAATATCGTCATTGAAATTCAAGTTTTTCTGATATGATGAAGCCAACACTTGCAGCCCACACAACAAAACACAACCATTTTATTCAAACAAACATTTCCAGACTAGTAATACCCACACACCAATAACCTTTTGTTCAGTTTGCCCAATTAAATATTCAAAGATTGTCCTGATGGGGTCTTTTGCATCTTCTAAATAGATTGTGAGCTTCATAACTTGTGGAGTTGCTTCTGTAACCACAGCATCAACCATTTTCTCATCATAATTGATAATTGCAGTAGTGGCCAGGACTCATAAAGTTATTTTCAGCCTCAACAGTTTGCATGTACACGCTTTAATCTGCAATATGATCTGGTTAATAAAATGCAAAGACAGAAACTAGAGTTTGATCATTTCAATTAGGTTAGTTTACAAATGTTCTTCACATTCACGGTTCCACAACACATTAGACTTTAATGACTAGATAATCACCTCACTCTTGGGTGCTGTTCATTGACCTGAAAAGCACCAATGAAAGAACTTTAAATAAATAGTGGAAGACTGCAGATTGAAGCCAAATGTGAAAGCAGAAATGTGTTTGCTTTTAAGGAAGGACAGATAATCAGCCCTTTTTTGTTGTAAAATTCCAACTTAGACATTTTAATTAGGTCACTGTTTATCATCTTGAGCATGTTTGTACTTGACCTAAGTATTGCTGCTTTTAACGCTGAACAAACATGTTTGCTTCCTGAGAAGGATCAACACCTTTTGTATAGATTCCTTTTCTCAGATCTATTCTCGGCTGCTGAACATGCTGCTCCTGACCGAAGTTCGGGACACGCCATACGAGGTTTCACTGTCTTCACAAAATTTTGAAAAAAATAGGTGTTCACGCCAACACACTGGTTTTTTATTTTAAGACTGATAGATTGAGGATCACATACTTATCGACTGGACCTGGTCAGGGTTCACAGACTTCAGGATTTACGAAGCCAACTAAAGTCAGCTGAGCCCATAAAACTCACAGCAAGGACTAAGAATTGAAGGAGCAGTTTGAAGTTTGTATTATCCTCGGTGCTGATTTGTGGTTATGATCGTATTGTTGCATCCGGAACGGTCTGAACAAACTAAAACGTGTTTGTTTGACTTCGACTGAGGTCGGCGGGTTCTCCTCAGACATGTGCAGGCTCCAGTTTTCACCCCATCTCACACTAAGATTTTCATTCTGACTCACCCTGCCAACTGTCCACAACTTGTGCAGCCTGGCGCCAATTTGCCTGACTGGGAATTGGGGGTAAATTTGGGCAAAAACCTCATGTCGTATGACCCGAGCTTAATGTGTCTATCACAGAAGATTGTTGGTCTAATTTGCAAGGCAATTCTATTTTTTTTTTCGTATTTAGACCCTCATGAGGTCATTAGCATCTTGAAAGAAAGTTATTAACCCTCTTGGTCATCATGTAAGTCATCTGAAACTCGTGTAACACACTGCTTTTAAACAGATGGCAATGCTGTTCTGCTTGTGTCTGGCGTCTTATAAATGTTTTTACCTTTAAGAACAAAATTCTGATGGCTTTCAGAAACAAAAACAGTCTGAGACAACAGATGAGATCATCTTTTTGAAGCAATTCCAAGAGATGACATTCAAGTAAATATAAAGCGAATATGTGGATTTAAATCATTGATGCGAAGAGTCTACATCTACACATCATGGTACAATACAGAAATGCTCCTCAGGTATAAACCTGCAAAACTCGGATAAGAATTGCTCCTTTGAGAACATTAAAGTCCACATTTTGGACAGAGGAAAAGGAAAGACTTATAAAAAGGTGACATCTTGAATCTTCGGCATTTTAAATTGAAAGAGAGTAATTGTGGCCTAAAGTATCCACTAGTAATGTATGGTAGTGATTTGTAGTATGTAGTATGTAGTGATTTGCACTGTTTCAAAGCTTGTTTCAGTGATTTGTTAGTCAAGTTAGTGTGTCAAACACACAACTAACCTCAGAGCAAACCTGAACATTTAATGGCTTTTGTGAACAGACTTGTTACTTCCAAACTGAGAAGAAGATAAGAAACAGTCTTTAGGTGACAACAGAGGAAACCTTTCAGGGTGATTAAACACCTGGGGTGTTTAATCTGTTTAAAATGAATTCAGGTTTGTTTCCCTTCTTGGTACAGTCAATTATGAGCAGATGTGAACGTAGAAATCACTCTTTTGTGCAGACCAAAACAAGAGACCAAAATGGAAAAAAGTGGTCTTGGTACAGTTCCAAACAAACTTTGAAGCAGATAATCTGTATATGATCCAAACACAATATAGTAAAGCTGTATGCTGGATTCTTGTTCCAAACACCTTCCCATACCCAGATTTACACTGCATTGTGGGACGCATTAGAGTAAACTAAGTAATAACCTATATTCTTTTCAAAAAGCATAAAGGTCTATCCATTTTGCAACCTGTCTTCTCTAAATCCTTTGTTTTACTTCTCAGATAGTCTTTTCCTGAAATAGCAACCAGAATGTAATACATTTCAAATCTCAGTGTTTATTGCTAACATCTGATTCCTGTATTTACATTTTCTACTTTGGCCTTTGACACAATAAGCAGTCAGAACATGTTTGTGTGATTTGTAGTGACGGCTTTTGGTTTGCTTGGAGTTTTGAAAAGAAACCAACCAACTGGGAAAAGTTAAAGGTAACAAACTCATCAGCTAATTTGGACTACAATAAATAAATTATATGAAAATACCCGTAACTGAAATACTGGGAAGAAGAGTAGGAAAAAAACAATAGCTAAGCAAAGAAGTACTGAGACAGGGGTACTTTCTATGGGACACTCAAACTTTCTAGTCATGATAGCTCTGTCAGTGGCTTAATCCAGGAAAATTACGCAGTGAAACATTGAAGCATCGAGTCTGGAGTACTTTCTATGGTAGAGAGAGGCATTGGGAACACAAACATTTAATGGCAGCAATAGAGCTAATAATAGCAAAATCTAAAAGAACACAATGTTGAACATAGAAACATTGAATTAGGAGTACTTTTAATGGAGAGCAGAAGCAGGGCCTCAGCCACAAAGCTAAAAACAAGGCAGTAATCACAAACAGCATATAAATGCAGCATTTTTTTCATGTTAGGATGCTATTTTCCATTTTCTAGCTGACTTTATTCACATACATGTATATTTACAGCCAACTAAATCCAAATGGATTGTATAATTGGTATAATTTCTTATTAAAGTATGTAAGATGGACATTTTTAAAGCACATCTGTAGAAAGGCTTTCAGTTCAGTGTTTACATAATTACTTTGCCATCTGCATGCAGCGAAATGAAAACGAGATGTTATTTATGGACAGGTTATTGTTCCGGCATCACTGCCAATGCTCCAACCTCCGCTCTGTGGGCGGTGTGGCTGTTGGTGGTGTTTAGACCTACTACTGCTGTGGATAATCACACAGATGTACTGTAGGCATGCAGCGGGAGCAATATGGCAGGCAGGAGAGAGATAGTCATGAAGATGGGCTGACATATCTCAGAAATCCTAAATTGTGGGAGTTGTGGGAGAAGCGGAGGTGATGAAATGGGATCAGCTCTCCAGACAGTCCCGCCGCCTGGTGCAGAGACATGTCTGTCCAGGCCAAAGGTCCCGAGGTCGGTGATAAACGAGAGGAGCAGAGTGGACGTAGTTCAGACAAGATATTAATCTTAATCCACGAGGAGAGAGAAAAACCTGCAGCGAGGAAAATATTTATTGTGTAAGCACCACATCTATTTAAGGAGTCTTATTTCACTGACTCTAGAGAGTATGCGCCATGACTAATCTCTCCAGACGTTGCACAATAACAGATGTGAATGGAGCTTGGCAGGCCATCGGGATCATCAGGTGTGAGGAAAATAATGGCGACTTTCACATGAAGGTCACAACTACAGCGACAAACAAGGAAAGGCAGGTTTGTCTTTGAAGTCGAGAGTTTGCTGCGCGCACCCGAGGGATATTCCACACTACTTCATTAGGTTCCTGTATTTTACCACTTCAAAGATGGGACCCAATTTAGTCATGAAGACAGTTGTTAGCAGCAGAGAGGGTCATTTTCAAAGTGATGTTACTCTTCACATCTTGAGCAGTAATGACACAACGGCTTTGTCGGATGACTCTAAAGGAGCTTTATTCTTGTGTTTTGGGATACTCTATAATCCAACTAACACACAGTAAGCATCTGAATCTGTGAAATAGGATTCCACTCACTGTATTGTCCTTTGGCTTATATAATAGTTCTGCAGAGGTCATAGCGCCTCTTTTTCGTGGCCATCTGTGCCTTCTAACACGCTGTTTCCTCTTTGTAAAAATGGCCGTCTTGACTGGATTCCCCTTTTAGAGTTTGCCCGTTTCATTCATTTCTCAACGGTCAGTTTCAGCATCTGATTTCACCGTCTAATTAGTCACACCGAGGCAGTGTAAAGTGTGATATTGGCTTACACAGGCTCCAGGCTCTGCTGTTAGTCCTGTGTGCAGTGTGGTGTGTCACCTCAGGCGGCGGCTGGTGGTAGAGTGAGGTGGCAGATAACAGTGGGGCGACTTACAACTGATACAAAATGAGACAAGGGTTGCTGTGTCTTGTGAATATTGATGAAGCCAGAGCGAAAGCCAAAAATAACACAGTAACATAAAGAAACCCACAGGCATTCTTTCAATGTACGCCTCGACTTCTGGTATCGGATCAAGATTGATTGATTTAGATTGTTTTGTATTATAGTCAGTCAAAAATGACCTTGTAAAAAAATATTCGCTCCCCAGAGTGCCCCTTTTTACATTTAGTCTCGTTGCAAACATAAAATTTCGTGGGATTTTATGCAACAAACCGCATTATTGTGAAGGGGAAGGACAAGAGTACATTGTTATTTTTTTTAACAAATAAAAACTTGAAACAAATTTCCATCCTTGCCACAGTTCCTCCTTTGGATCTGGACTTTGATTGGGCCATTTTGATTCTTAATCTGAATCTCTCCACTCCAAAACTATCCGGCAGCTTTGTATTTTGAAAAATAAATTTGATATACTCGTTTAAGCTGCTGTTTACTCTTTATTTCAGTAGTTTTATGTCATATTTAACATTAGCTTTGTATTAGTTCTGTTATTTTTCTACTGGCAGGTTGCAGGTTCGAATCTGTGCTTTGCAGGTATTTGTCTGTGATATTTGTCCTCTCTACACCTACATGGCTTTTCTGTTGGTACTCCAGGCTTCTCCCACAGTACAAAATCACATTAGGTTGACTGATTCAAAAAAAATTGACATAATGAGCCAGAATGAGTGTGCATCACGGTTTTGTGTATCTCAATGTTGGCCCTGTGTTGTATTGGCGTCCTGTCCCAAGTGTTGCCCACAGACAGCCAGTATAGGTTCCAGCTCCCCACAAGCTTAAACCAAGAAGGACCAAGAAGGTGTGAATACATAGAGGAATCTATTCTCCGACCTTCATCTGATTTGAGATTGTTTGTGCTTGTGCGCCTGAATTAATTACATTTTATAGACTGTTTTTTTCTGTTTTTTTCTTTTTAGATTCAATTCCTATGTCTTTGAGTAGCTGAGGCCAATTAACAAACACCTAAGGACTCTCACTGAAAGGTGTTAAGTCATTGTGAAAATCAGCAAATTTCTTTTGCCGACAAATTCGTTTGCTTAATTATCTCCTTTAAATTTGTACGATGTGCCCTTTCAGAAAATACTCATCAAAAGACAGCTTCTTATCTTGCCATGTATGTTGTCATATCTGAAAATGGGTTTTACATAATGTCCACAGATACAAAAAAATTTAAAAAAAAATCACTATGTCCCGTTGCATAGACAGCGTTATACGTTTGGAAACGAGACGAAAAGTAAAAGGAGACGATAATAGAAAAGGAAAAGTAATATAGTCCTTTTGCTGTAACATCATGTACACTTTAAACCTTTCATCGCAATACTGACAGACTATATTAAAGGGCCCAGAATACACATGCATAATGCGACTAAATTTTTCCACATTTTGAAAAAATATCAGTGGCTGCCTGGCTTAGCTGGAGATCATGTTTCATGTACAACAGTATCAAATGTGTAGGAAGGTGATGCTGAATGTTATTTACTTAAAGCAGCATGTCTCTTCAACCCATGGAAACACAAAGCCTATGTGCAATAGTGTGACGGGGTTTAACAGAACAATAGTTTAAAGCAGGAGGCCCTGGACTCAGACTTCAAGACCATTTATGTATTTAAAAAGGGAACATGTAAGCATTCTTTTTATTGCTAAATGCCTCTTTTTTTGGCCAGAAAATGTATATACACCATATTGCCAAATTTGCCAGCTCATTCAATCAGATCATTACATTCAGGACTTCCAGTTACCTCAATGGCCACAGGTACATAAAATCTTGCACCTTGCCATGCAGACAGAAGGAAATAGTTGTGAAAAGATGGGTCACCCTAGAGAAGTGACCCACCTGTGCAAGTAGTCCAGCTGTGAACATTTATAAGTAGTTTTTATTCAACAGTTGACTGCTTCACTAAAGTGGAAGTTATAGGGATCAACAGCAACTCAGCCACAAAGTGGTTGGCCACATTAAATCATTGAGTGGGGTGAGCAGGTGCTGAGGTGCACAGTGCATAGAGGTCACCAAGTTTCTGCAATAGCTGCAGACCTCCAATAGAAATGAAAGAAGTTTGGCTGCATTTAAGCCTTACATCACCAAGTACAATTCAAAACATTTAGTGCAGAGGCGTAAAGCACATGGCAACAGTGAAGAAGTTTTCTCTGAAGTGACAAAATGTTTGGTAACTCAGTTGACCAATCTGGGTTAAGCATTGCCAGGAGAACAACACTTGCCTGACTTCATTGTCGAATGTAACGTTTAATGCAGACAGGATAATGGGGTGGGCTATTTTTAAGGAGTTGAGACTTTGGATCTAGAGAAAAGAACTCTTAATTATTCCAAATACCAATATATTTTTGGTAATATTATGCTCTAGACCATTTGGGGTCCATTTAATCCCCCATTCCTGTTTCAAGGAAAGCATAACATTTGGTGTAGAAGTACTTCAGACCTCCTGGTAGAAGTAGAGTGTAGACTGTGAGCCAGGTCGTCTTGTCCAACACCAGTGTTTGACCCCTTTAGTTTCTGAATGACCAGAAACTAAACAGCTTGATAAACCTTGGGGAGAACCTTCCTAGACGTGTTGATGGGCCGACATCTTAGTAACACCTGGATTAAGAATCAAAGGCAGATAAAAAAAAATACTCAGATACAGCTCTGGAAAAAATGAAGAGTCTACTGCACTGAACCTCACTGAAAACCTCCTGGTTATTCCACCAAATACTGATTTCTGAACTATTCCCGAGTTAAAACATTAGTATTGTTGTTTCTAAATGAATATGAACTTGATTTCTTAGTGTTATTTGAGGTCTGAAAGCACTGCATCTCTTTTGTTATTTTGACCATTTCTCATTTTCTTGTAATAAATACAAAATCTTTGCTTGGATTTTCAGCAACATGTTGTTACTAGTTCATAGAATAAAAGAACAATGTTCATTTTACTCAAACATATACCTATAAAACGTAAAATCAGAGATCATTTTAAATGGCCTCTTTATTTTTTTTTTCCAGAGCTGTATATAAAGTGTATCTCATGTTGCAAAGAATGATGTAACATTTTGCAAGCTGAAAATTAACTAGCGTTGGAAGCCGTGTAATTTTTTCTGTGAAGTAAAAAAGTTTAATTCTTCTCTCAGTGTAGAAAATGAGATATTTAAATTTATTTAAAATAAAATAGTCCAGTAAGAAAATTTCTGTACTTACTTTTGTTACAATTTACTGTCAGTAGTATGAAAGTTAACATTGCAGAAATTATGCATTTTGTTTCAAGACCATGGAACAAAACAATTATTCAGATTTTAGGTCATTTGGATGTGACCTTTGACACAGAGTATGATTTTAACAGCTCATGCTTTCCTCAGAGGTCTATCTAAGTGCTGTAGCTTTATGTAATAAACCATCTGGTGTATCAGAGCCGGCCCTCACTTGTAATGTCTGATTTCACAAAACAGTATCGCAACAACCCAATGTGAGAGAAGATGGTTGGAAAATAGCTGTCTCCTGTGTCTATGTTTAACGTGTTGTCTGTGGATTTGGTTGAATGCATAACATTTTGTTTTTGCCCTTTTGAAATCTTGTTTTTCTAATTTTCTTCTTCTGCATCTGTGACATCAATTTTGTCTGAACTGATGTTTTTCAGTTAGACACTTAAAACACATATTTTCGGTCACTCTGGATATTGATTTTTTTTGTGTGTGTGTGTGACTGTGACAGCCTGATTTTGTTTGTTTGTTTGTTTTTTTTATCTGCTCTGGCATAAACCAACTCAAGCATATTTCTTCAAAATGTACACATTTCATCAACATCCCAGTGTAAATCAATTTTTCCAGTTTCAGAGTCCTTGCAGCTCTGCTTTGATCCTGTTTGATAGCAGTGTGTGGTGCAGCACTTTCTAGGTGATAAAAACAGGCAAATTAATACATAATGCAAGGTCTCATTGGGAAGAAAAAAATAATGTCTGGTTTCACAAATAATTTTTAAAGCTTTCAGCTGATGAGTTTAATAAATCGTACAATCTGTTCAGTGCTCCTCTGTCAATGCACTGACACACAAACCATCTCAGCGAGGGTAAATGTGTGATTTTTTTTTTTTTTTTTTAGATTACTGCACTAAGTGGTCATAATTCCATCTAATGAAAATTTGCCTGTTTATTTGAGCTCAGGGATCACTCAACACGCTGTCTGCTGTGTACCCTCGTAAATGCTGCTGTGCCATATTGATTCCTGGATTTATTGATGAGCAGTATTCAAGCTCGATGCCAAATCTCACCCCCCCCTCTCCTGGCTGTCATCTCACTACGACATCTCTCTCATTTATTAGGTGGTCTACAGGAATAATGAGTTCAGACTGGAACTGTCACGGCTGGCTGAGCAGCGGGACCCCAAGATCAGTATCCATGGCGACCTGATATTCAGCTGTGAAAACGTGGAAGCTCTGGAGCCGGTCACCTTCGACACGCCGTCTGCCTACCTGACATTGCCCAGGTGGAACACAAAGAAGACCGGCGCCATATCTTTCGACTTCCGCACCACAGAGCCCAGCGGCCTGCTGCTGTTCAGCCACGGCAGCCAGCAGGGAGAGCTGCCCGACAGGAAGCCCCGCGCAGACTTCTTCGCCATAGAGCTGCTGGAGGGATTTCTCTACCTGGCCATGGACATGGGCTCCGGCAGCATCAAGATTAAAGCCAGCAACAAGAGGCTGGACGACGGCGAGTGGTGGCATGTGGACTTCCAGAGAAAGGGGCGCAATGGTGAGACAATGTCGTGCATTTGTGAAGGCGAGGGGTGGAGTTGGGGAGCCTTCTGTCTGCTTCTGTGTCTCCAATTTTAGCTGTTGAGCATAAAGGCCTCCAAGCTGTGAAATTGCCATATGCCAGCATGGATACGGTGACATCCGCATGTTCCTGCTGCTTTTTATTCACTGCAGTGAAACAGGCGCACATATTAGGTTTTAATTATGATGATATTTTTGGGATGGTGTAATCTCGAAGTGACATTTTGAAATTTGTGTTAACCTATTTCACAAGTGGCCAATTACAGTTACCTAGTTCAAATGAAACAGTTAAATGGCTGCTGTATTTGAGTAATGAAAATGTCTTATTAGCAGAATCCAAATGAGACGCACTGATCTTTTCATTTTTATTCCTGCTATGCATAAGTGAGAATTTCCCATAATGGTTGAAGATTAAAAAAACAAACAAACACAGTTTTCATTATAGTTTTGTCGAGGTTCTTATATTTTAGACCAACACAAATTACCACATGGTTTTCAAAAGATGTTCTTTCCTTTTGAAAACTATTGAAAGCAAAGGATCATGGCATGCATTTGTCTTCATTTCCTCTAAGTCAATATTTTATAGAGCCGTCTTTCACTGCAGTTACATCTTCTGATCTTTTGGGAATTGATTCTTTCAGCTTGGCGCGTGCAAATTCTGTGCAGAATCACTAAGGCTCATTCAGACTGCGTGGAGAGCAAGTTCTGCCACAAATTCACAAATGGGTTGAGGTCTTGATTTGACTTGGCTTTGTTATTCTACTGCATGAATATGAACAGCCTGTTGTAGCTGTGGCTGTAGGTTTTGGGAAGTTTTCTGCTAGAAAATTCAATTTTAATCTCAACTCTTTTTCAGTCTAACATTTTTTTCTTTTATTAACAGATTGCCCCAAATGAGCTATGGATCTCTGCAGCTCCTCCAGTGTTACCATAAGCTTCTTGGCTGCTGCTTTTTATTGTTACTGAGTTAAAATCATAAACAGAGTTTAATAATTTAATAATTTGGTGACTTCTAACATTCTGCCAATGCTGAATTTCACTGAGGAAAAACAAAGTAATTTGTAAAAATTAAATAAATAAAACCATGTGTCCTTTTCTTTTCACTTCACAACTATCTGGACTTTAGTGTTGATCAATTACATGGAAACAATTTAATTACATACATTTTTAAAATAAGACAAAGCTCAAGAGCACTGAATACGTTTATGAGCAAAATGTGGATATCTAATTTGAACTTTTATTCAAATTTTAAGCTCTTAAACTCTGGTAGAGCAATGTCTTCATGTGGATCCTTCAAAATTAGCGAGTTGGTTCCCATTACCGCAGCCTTATACTTTGTTTATGCATATCACTCAGCACAACCCACACACAGCTGCTGTTTCCCTTTTTCTTTTCCAAAGCAACAAAACCCTTCTTCGAGTTCAAATTGATTCAGTGTTAATGTCCACCCCACAGGCTTCATCTCGGTGAACAGCCAGAGCATCCCCTTCACTGCCAATGAGGGCAGCGAGATCCTTGACCTGGATGGAGACATGTACCTGGGAGGTTTGCCTGAAGATCGACAAGCCCTCATTCTGCCCCCTGAGATGTGGACGGCCTCCCTCGGCCTCGGCTTCGTGGGCTGCGTGAGGGACCTGTTCATCGATGGCCAGAGCCGCAACCTGTGGAGGCTGGCCGAGGTGCAGAGCGCCGCGGGTGTCAGCAGTTTCTGCACAAGGGAGACTCATCTGAGGTGCTCCAGAGACACGTGCGCCAATGGCGGACACTGCAGAGAGGGCTGGAACCGGCATGTTTGCGACTGCGGCGGCACGGGCTACGTGGGCCCCAGCTGTGAGAAGGGTAAGAGTCTCTGGAAGGGATGATGGTGGCGGTCCGTGGAGGGGACAAGTGATTTTAAAATGCTGCAGGGATGCTTTTAGCACACTTTGGGTTGTATTTTATTTATTAGGCGAGGTGTAAAAAGTGACTGCACAGACAGGAATAATGTTATCATCTGACCTAATATCCCAGGCCTCCACAGAAATTTAATTTGTGGTTGCAAGTGGGATCATTCTTTAGATTCTCATATGTATTTAAATGAGTTCCATGATCTCACCTCCAAATATTGCTTTATGTCTCGAAAGCAGTTTGGTGAAAATTACAGCACAATGGAAAAACAATATGTTTTATTTAAGGCCTTCTGAAGTAAATAGCAGTATTTCCCCACAGTCGAGTAGTTTATTAATGAATTGTCCGTGTTGTGCGGGTCCGTGTGTGTGTGTGTGTGTGTGTGTGTGTTGTGCGTTTCATTAGGGATGCACTGGTGCTTGGGCAGAGTCATTCGCCCTGAATCACTTTGCATTATCCATGCAGATGGTTTTCTCACGGAGAGGCCAAATTACGCAGATCCATTGGCAGCTAATAATATGACGAATGTATGAAAATCCCTCCTGTATTGCACTGGGATGGAAATAAATCCTTCGGAAATTTAATTGCCGCTGCATTTCTCACCCCCTGCCTTCATCTGCTCCAGGCTTTTTCTGCCATCTGGTGCGGCTGAAGAAAACTGCAATCTAAAACTATATCATTCTGTCCCCAAGATTGTCTCAACAGGGGGTTCAGGTTTTCTTTCATAAATGCTCTTTAGTTTTTTTTGTTTGTTTGTTTGTTTTTTAATATTTATTGATTTCAGTGTCCATTAAGACGCCCTTGTTCCCATTTTGCGCAGAGGCCACAGCAGTGAGCTATGATGGCAGCATGTATCTGAAGGTGGTGCTGCCGAGGACGCTGCACACAGAGGCCGAGGACGTGTCCCTGCGGTTCATGTCCCAGAGGGCCTTTGGTTTGCTGATGGCCACCACATCTCAGCAGTCAGCGGACACCCTACGCGTGGAGCTGGACGGAGGCAGAGTCAAACTCACTGTCAACCTGGGTAAAGCTGCTGCAGCAAATTTAAGCAGATCATTCCACCTGACCTATTAGGACGTGTCACCTAGACAAATGAAATTTGTTTAGTTAGACTTTCTTCCATTCACATCTTCATGCACAATAACCACAGTTGTCTAAAAGGATAAACACATCCCCTGTGTGTCTGTTGGAGCTTGAAATCGTTTTAATGTTGAATTTGACCAGAAATCTAAACCACTGAAGCAGAAAACTCTTGCTATGATCATTCACACCTAACAATAAAAATCTTATTTTGAAACTCTTGAGGCGTTTAGTTATGTAGCAAAAGTTGTAAGTGACCCATAAGTTGTTTTTAGTGACTTATGGGTTAAGTCACTAAATATCTTAACCCATAAAAAGGCACAGCCATACGGAGTAAGTATTGTTTTTTTACTGCATGAATTTATTTAAATAATAATAAAAAAAAAGGTTTTTTTTTTTGCTGGAAAAGGGATATTCAGTAGAGTTGGTCATTTGAATATATTTAATGCAAATAATAAATGTAGGTATGCAGATTAACAAAATCGTGCATAACTGGGTATAATCTGCACCCCTAGATGGTGCTTCTAATATAACTTTGTGTAGAATATGCATCAGCAGGCATTAGTGGTGTACAAACAGTACCTTCCTCTGTGATAGCCAACAGGTAATCATGATTAAGCATCCTGCCATAGACCTCAGCCTCTTATTTGAAAATAGAGCTTTTTACAGTACACCCTCACAGTGGATGAGAGTGAGACAGACAGACAGACAGACAGACAGACAGACAGACAGACAGACAGAGCTATTGTTGGTATTTATACAGTCTTGGAGTGATTTTGGTAGGCCAGTCTGCAATTGTCTTATGATTTCTCCATTTCGGATAATGACTCATTGTGTTTTGCCGTAGTCCCAAAGTCTTAGACTTGAATGTCTTTAGATTGGAGCGTGATGTGTTACTTTTTACGATCTACTTTGTCTCCTTGATGTTGATTCGATTCCTTGATTCGACAGTTCAAACAGTAATCAGGGATGGGTGTGAAAACTTATTGAGAATGGTTTAAGTATAGTCAATTTATGGTTTAACATTTGCATATAATTTTGAAAAAATTTATTCTGCAACCCCACAAAATATTTAATTGTCCTTGCTGATTTTGAGCACAAAATGAGCACAGTAACAATATGACAGGATGTTTGGGCCAGAGTTAGTATGCACATTCTTGTAGTCAATTCACTTCATTTAAAATCACCCTGACCCTCTGTGTATTGTCCTAATTTCATTACGAGAGTCATTGTTATATATATATATAAAAAGAAAGTACAGGGAGTGGCTTTGACATTTGCTAAAAATCAGTGTTTCCATGGCAGCCTGGTCAAATTAAGCAGTGCAGATCAGTTATTCAGATTTTCTCGGAGGTGGAAAAGCAAATCAATTACCCTCGTGTGTGTTTATGGAAATACTGTGGACATTTTAACCTTTATTGAAAAGGTTTTGGCACAGAAAGACAAACGGAGAGATTGCCATCTGGAACCATTTAAGCTTCAGTCATGTGGTAGGCAATATTATATAACAGAAAATGTGTCATGTTTAATGAGTTTAAAGTAGAGGCACTCTGCAGACAAGTACCAGGAATAAGCAGAGTAAAAGGCTTTATTTATAAAGGTAACAAGAAACCTGCATATAATGCACAAGGGAAACAGAATATGGAGCGTGGGCAGCGTAATGCAGGGAACAAGGCAAATAATAATGAAAACCAGTGAGCTTATGCTGGGGGAAGGATGGAGAATGACACAGGGACTTGTTGAGCAAAAAAAGGGGAAATTTCCGATGAGCTGTTGATGCAAACCAAACAGGCAGACTGAGGGAAAATGACTATTCCATTGGTAAAAATTTAATTTAAGTATTAAATTAAAGGATTTAAATATTGGCTTTAATTAAAGTGCAAAATGTGATGCTTCCACCATCTTAGTCAAACAAAACCCTTTTCAATGAGGTTATTTAAACTTAAGAAAAAAACAACAGAACAAGGGGTGCTGCGCCTTTTTAAACAACTGTATGTGTGCGTGTTTCGTCTGCCTCTTTATTTCTCTCTACCTGTACCTGTCTCCCTGTCTCTCTCCTCTCAGTTCATCCTGGGGTCGGGTCCCACCCGACTGTCTCGGCTCTATCAGCCCTTCAATGGCTTGTCTGCAGTTCAAGGAGAGGGCAGTCAGAGACCTGATCCATCATTACGCTGAAATATCACCACTTAAACTCCTCACACTGTAGATGGTCCCATTGTCGTTCCTTCCCCTCACATTTGCTGGCTTGTCCAGTTTAGAGTCACTTCACTGAGCAGGGAGCGCCAGTGATGGACACACACAGACACAGAGACTCAAAGGAACACACGCACACGCACACACACCAGCATCAGAAAACTCCCTGGTCTCTGGCTGTCTGTTTCCACTGCTCTGTGATGGTTGACAGCTTGAGAGCACTCCGTCGCCACCTGACTTACACCAGTGTATTCTTGTACATTTCTTCAGATTGTCTAAATTTTTCAAACTTTAGTCTGTTTTATATGGATTAATCTAATTTTGAGTTTAAACATTTTATTCCTTGTTAACTTGAAAGATATAATCAGTTTTGGATGTCAATAATGCATTAGATTTGTGCTTTAATAATTTCCTAAGGTGTAAGTTTGACTGTGGCCGCAGGTTGTGCAAATCACCACTTTTCCTCCCTGTTTAACATGGTAAATAAATTGCCATTAAATCTGCAGAACGAGGCTTAATGACAACTTCAGCTGAAATACCATATATTCTTTGAATAAAGGTGCATCAGCCTAAACATTTAGAGATTTAACTATCAAACCAACAATGCATTCATCAAAATCGCATCAGTCAGTTTATCTTACTTAATAACCAAACAGTTCTTGGGGGTCAAGTGTTTATTTTGTTCTTATTCTTCCCTTCATGTACTGATTACATTGTCTCAATACAGACTAGAGATGGAAAGGAGGGGTTTTAATTGTGCAAAGTAAATCACTTAGTTCTTTTAATATTCATTTTGTAAACGAATCTAGAATTGCCTTTCAAAATGTCAACTGTCATGCATGCAAACAACAACTAAAGTTCTGAAAGCTGTCCTGAAGGAGAATAATATAATATAATATAATATAATATAATATAATATAATATAATATAATATAATATAATATAATATAATATAATATAAATAAGCTGTCATGGAAACTCATAATGAAAAGTTTATTTTTTCAGCCTGTAAGGCGCTCTTGAGTCCAAGTCGCATCAGTCAGAAAATACGTCATGAAGATGAGAAAAACATAAGCCACATTTATTTAGAAATCATCAATCATGTGGGGGACCTTGACCATCTTAATGATATGACCCAGTAACATGTTGTGTTCAGTCAACAGCTTTTCAATAATATGCGGAAAGTGAGAAAGTCTGCTGGCAGTGTGTGTGTTTTAAATCAGAGTGAAGCCAGAAGGCTTCACTCTGCTGGTGAAGTACGCATCTGAGCAGAGACGCATGCAGTGTAAATCCAGAGTGAATCAGAGCATAAAGACGTAACTGCATTGATCACAAGCTTTAGCTTGTACAATTTAAACTAGCCAATTTAAGTATACATCAGTATACAAAGGTTTGTTTGCAGGCAAATGGAAGTGGGAAGAGATGAAATAGTAATTTTTGGGTTACAAATAAGGTGCACATTGTTCAGTTGGTGAACTGACCTGAAGTTTAATGAAACTGTTTAAGTTTGATTCTTCACAATAAAGCAGCAGAAAGAACAAAAAAAAATGTTAAAAGCTTTGTTTTTAAGTATGATCATACAGTTTTACAACATAAGCTGTTTACTGCATAGTTGTTACAAATGTTAAAAAGCCATTCTGCTATTATCTAAATAGATACATAAATGAATAAATCTTTATTGTAAATGTTTTTGCTTTGCTGATATGTTTGAACTTATTTCATATCAGCTGCGCGACATGCTCAAATTTAGCACATGTTCCATTTTCTATTTTTGTTATCTTCTTCAGACGACTTTCCTCACAGTGGTGCATGTTTGCTGATTTACCCTAGAGCACATGTCAGTAAAACTATCAGTCACGGCTTCTGAAACAATCAAACTCTGCCAAAAGCTAAGCATAAGCAGCCTCGCCAGAGCCGGTGCTCATGCGAAAAACAAAGTAAAGCTGGTGCACCTTTACTTTTATGGTCAATAAAGCTCTTATTGATCCTAACTTTGATGTGCTCTGTTATGCCTCCAGCAGAGCCAGACACACAGTGAGCTTTGTCCTTTCTCTCACTGGTTTGTTGTGAAAACTACAGGGAGGGAAGTGGCGGTTTAGACTCTCGAGGCTGTCCCCGGATGGTGGGCTCTGAAAAGCACTGAACTGTCTGCAGAATATACCTTGAAGGATGTGAAATATTCTCCTCTTTTGTGCTGTTCTTTTTTTCCTTTAATCTCACCATCTCACTCTCTCTCTCACCAGATTGTATCAGGATAGACTGTAATCTCAGTAAGTGTCTCCTATGATTATCTTTTGTTCCATGATTTAGAGAACATGCACTGTGATATATTTATGTGCTTCTTTCCCTTTTTTTCCCCCTTCATGAAACAGAACATTCGTCTTGTTTACTGTTGCTGCTGTTTCTCTGAAGTACCATTACAGATAACAGCAAAAATGAGACCTTTATTCACTGAACAGCTGCACAGCTAAATGTAATTAGATCCCTTTGTGCTTTGCTCAGAAAACCTAACAATATAGTTACATGTTTTCTAATTATTTTAGCTCCATAATGCGGTAATCAAATGTAGCTAAATTTGACATACACTAGTCCGCTGCCACTGAGTCGGTTATTTGTTTGCATTTTGCTAATTGGCTCTCATGCCAGACAAATGGGTTTTAGCCTAAGAATAATTTGCAGGTTTTTTTTAGATCTAAGACTTAAAGAAGCAGAAGTGAAGATAGCATTTTAAGAGTAGAGACAATCATACTTTAAGGATGTTTCAATCAGGAATTGGTGTGACATCATGCAAACCTGTAAAGTGCAGGTTTGGATGATTCTACATTAGAATTGCAACATCAGAACTGCCTTTATATGCTGCATCAACATAAGATTAGCTTGGATAAACTAGCTTAAGACTGATATTGATATTTAAAGAATAACTGATCACATGCGATGCACCAGCCACAGGTTCTGAGATTTGCCAGAATCTTATATTTAAAAGTGTCTTGATTGTAAGCCCAGCTAATTATTGGGACTCTATTAATATACAATATATCCTAAATGTTACCCAGCAGTAAGTGATAGCAAAATGAGAATCAGAGCAACAACAAAAATGTTCTTAATGACGTCTTAATGATTCCATGATTAGAGTTAAATATTTCCATCTAACATTCATGAGGAATTTTAATGGCATATTTCAACAAGCATTTTATTTTCCTGATAATGACGCGTAGATTAATTCTGGACATAAGTTTTTTTCTAAATAAATGAATTAGAATAAAAATCAATAAAAGAATGCACCGTTTAAGTCTTTCAAAAGCAGCGAGGCATCAAAAGAAGACCTTCTGTTAGATCAACACAATCGATTTTCTGGAATTCAGTACAATGAAATGGAGCGGTATTCTATATCTCAGCACGGTCAAATACATGATGAAGATTGTGGTGCTCAACAGATAGCAAGAGGCAGGCAATTTAGGCTCTGCCTGAGATAGCAGCAGTGTTAGAAGCAGATAAAATGTATCACCAGGAAAGCTGCGAACATGCTTTATGTAGACGCTGGGAAGAGTTACTTCTGCAATGCAGGTTGTTTGCAACCTCTGTGTTTGAATAATTTCGGATTATTTTTTTGAATAAAATGTCTAAATGTTCCATTTCTCAGTGATTTACAGGATTAGTGTGTGTTATTATGCATTTCTTATTACATGAAATGAAAACCCTAATCACAGCAGTTTTTATTAGACTCGCAAATGCAACATTTACTGTTCATTGAGACCTGGCCTCAGCCTGTAATCCTGTTAATTTATTAGTTGGAGATGAAGCTTTAGCGTCTTTGAAAGGCAGATAAGGGCACATTTGCAACAGATTTATTGCACATCTGTAAGACTAATCTGCTGCCCCCTCTGTTCAATTGATTGCACTTTCTTTATCTGATCAAGGTAAGTGGAGGGAATGTTTATGTATGTGTGTGTATAGTTATCTTAAAGGTATTTTTTTTTAAAGATTTCCTGCATCTCATAGAAAATTGTAATATAACAAAAAATGTTAAATTGGATAAAGTGAGCAGTTATCCCTCTTTCCTCTTACTGTCTGGGTTTTAAAAAAAAGTCCCAATGTGTGCCAGCAGATGGCAATGCACTTTCACGTATTGATCATAGAACATATGTCTCGTATGTGTGTAATTAAATGGCTTCCAGATATTTTTTAAAAAATGATGGTGTATGCAAAAGCCTAATCGACAGATGTGACAAAAGAGGCTTTTATAGATGCTGAACCAAGCATGCACCAAACCTCTGAGCGAATTAAAAATATATCTACTCTTAATTTCATGGAGTACATAAAAAAATAAAAAATAAAAAAAAAATTCCGAGGTTGATAATTGAGATATTTGATGTATAATTGTGACAGAACCAGAGAAGGAGCTTCTCTGCAGAGAGTTCCTCGAAACCATCCATCACTGGATGCACACAGGGAGGGTAAAAGTTGGTTTAACAAATCTTGTTAAAGTGCCCTTGATTAATTCTTGTATAACCACAGAATAATGGGCCACTAGATGCTCCTGAAGTAAGATGCACCAAATTACAAAATGACTATAACACGCTTCGATTAGCATGCACGTCACGCACGGCTGGGTCTCGGCGCGCTCGCAGGGATGACCTGTATAGCTGCGGCGGCACCTTTGAAGTCGTCTTTGTTTGAGAGTATTAATCAAATTCAATTTTAAGTGAGGATCAAACTGGACAAAACAGACTCCTTGCATGGGCGGCTGGGGCCTGAGCTTCTGGAAGAAGAGCTTGTGAAGTGAAGGAGCTTTGAAAGGAAGCCAGATTTCTAAGAGTTTACGGTCAGATGCCTGGAAGAATATAGATCACAGTCCACCATCTCAATACCTCCTGCTGAATCAGAGATGGATCTTTTATAAGAATGTACTTTTATTATATTTATTATATGCAGCTCATTTATAATTACTCATACACAAAGTTCATAGGATGTTTAACTTGCAACTATTAATTCATTTTTTTTTCTTTAAAGAATATCTCTTTAGAATTTGTTTTAAACTGATGAAGGACAAAAAAAGCAATCAGGTGAATTTGCTGCAGCATCAAACTTATCGTCGAAACACAAATTTCAGGTATGGATCAATAACTGAGGACGAATAAACTGATTTTCAGTCGCAACATAATTTTTGTGTATGTGATAAACCACACAATGGGGTTTCAGCCCAAATACACAGACGGATCAGGATGGCCTTTGATAATATGCAGTAGATACAGATGCTTTTAAAGTTTAAAATCAATTGATGCACTAAGATGTGAAAGAAATATATAGAGGACAATGTTTAATTAATAGAGTTTCATTCATCAAACATTTTTCATCTGAGTTCTTCACTAAATTCTTAATCACAGATAAAATAGCAAGACAATCACTGCATTAATGTAAAATAATTAGAATCAAACTATGGCTTTTTTTTGTTAATTTCCATTGTATTTCTGCTTTTTTATTTAGATAATACATTTTCTCACATCTGGAAACACTGCAATTTGAGCATATGTTTGTTTTTTTTGTTTGTTTTTTAAGGATCCAACACTATGTATACAATATAGTAATGCAATAAAGTGTAAGTGTATTTTATGTTTCAATCAGAAAATAGTTAACACCAAAAGTATTCATTCCTTTGACAGATTCGGGTTAAAAATAATTTAATGAACATGTTTCTTCTGAATAAAAGAACTTTAAAGTTTTGTGGCGGAGCAACCAGAGTCCAGACTTGTCTCTGACGGAGAATCAACAGATGGAGCAAAACATTAGAGTGATGGCAAGGAGGCCTTCCAACCTTAAATACTCTTTAACCCTCCTGTTGTCCTCGGGTCATTTTGATCCGAGGACAAGAGGAGGGTTTAAAATACCAGTGGAAATTTTCAAAAAGCTGGTCAGAAACCATAAGAAGAGTTTCTGATTGCTGTAATGCCATTTTGTTTTTGCTGATTACTGCTAATTATTGAGAATGCTTTTAAAAATTTTGGACATGCTGTACTCTTGTAAAATGCAAGGAAAAATAGATGTTGGTAGTAGCCCGGATAATTCTAACATAGGAAGGAATCAAAACAACTATTTCAACAGTTTTAAAGATATAAATGAAATAATTAAAGCTGAAAGCATCCCCGTGCAGCTCATTTTTAGATCATTCACCACAGAAATCTTCAGTGGATAAATTAATGTCATCAGTTTACCATATTAATGTTTGCTCATGTAAGTCACTAAATCTGCCTTAGCTGCTCTGTGATAGAGTTTAAATTTGATTAGTGTGAGGAAATTTTAATGCCGAGGTGGAGTTTGTCAAAGTTCGACGTGTAAATTGTCAAAATTCCTCAAAAATGATCTGTTAAAAATGGCCTGAGGGAGGAAGTGCCTGTTGGAGTCAATAATACTCCATTCTTGACTGAAATTGAAATCCTAAAGTTTTCTGCTGCAAGGCAACTGTGGTTTATATGTAAGCAATAAGTAATTGTACTGAACTGTGGTGACCTTAGTGTATGCTCATTGCACAAAACTCCACTGTTGAAGAAACAGATTGCTGAAACTCATTCAAAGTTTCCCAAAGGAAATTTTGAAAATGTAACATACATCAAAAGTAAAGTAAAGAATAGATTAGATTAAAAAGTATCTCTTTAAATGTCAGTGCACACACAATATTTAGAGAATAGATGGCACTGCACACCACAGTAAAAAACATCAACAGTGAGGTTTGAATCTGAGACTACGACGATGGGGAGTAGTTTTTAGCAGGCTACTGGCAAGCTTCATATCGAATGAAGGATCAATGGAGAAATGTACCGGGACCTTCTTAATAAGAAACTGAAGAAGAAACGACGGTGGATTTTTCAGCAAGAGAATGATCCTGAGCACACAGCCAAGGAAACTCTCAAATGATTTCTGAGACAAAAAAATAAAGCTCCTTGAAGATTAGATGTCATAGAAGAGGCCCCCAGAAGCTTTAAAGGTTGGAAGACAGTAATGTGGAAGAATATTTCAAACTCAAAACTAAGAAATGCAAATGACTTTTTTTTTTTTTACACAAGATGAGTTGAAGTTGTAATTACTCTGAAAAGCATTGAAAAAAATGTCCGTGATCGTGTTCCATTCCGCTTTATTACACATAATTTAGTGGACCGAGTTGTCTACATTTCTACATTTATGGAGATCACTCGTGTAAGTTTCTGAGGAAAACATTTGTTTGTTCAATGTTTATTTTTCCTACTGTATAAATCATTACTTCTCTGGCCCAAACTTTCTAGAAGTAACATTTTTTTCTGTGTTGGTATTCGTGTATTTGGCCTTAGATGTTTAGATAGCAGCAAAGCTCCCCTTCTGAGCAGCACAGATTAGATGAACAGCCTCCTCTACCCTTCGTCCTGCAAACTCCTATTTCATTACAGCAAATCCTGCCCGTATGTCTGATTTCATGATAGTGATCCACAAGGTAAACATTTCTGCCTTTTCAGCTCTACTTGACTCCGCACAGTGGTTTGTTTTTCCACATCTAAGTAAGTCCATTGAATGCAAAGGATGCAGGATTTGATGTTATTGATCCACTCCGAGTGCGTAGTCAATATTCAGTCCGTGTCATGCGATGTGCTACGTGGAGACACTTAATTTGCAGCCGGACAAGGTCTCCAGGCACGGGTTTTATTTCCCAGAGGATGAAACAGTGTATTGTTCGGAAACCAGCTGATGTTTTTCATTTATTGCCCTCTATGCGTCCCTTGTAATTCTCCTGCGCCCTGAGCACAATTAGACAGACAAACCCCTCAAGGCAAAGTCAGCTTAGGCATGGCCAATTAGTTTCCCAAGCGATGTCAGAACTCCTTTGAACTGCCGTGTCCGCCTGTTGCATAGGCGCTGATTCGGGTTGACGGTACTGCAGTGGCAAGCCTCTGCACTGTGACCTATTTTTAAACCAGTGAAAAATGCAGAGGATAGTGAAGAAAATCTGAAACTTGAATTTATATGAGTGAGCCAGGGCCTTCACTGTAAGCCAACACAGCTTTTCAGCAGAGATCACACAAATGGCTCAACACACGTTAAATATTTAGCCTGGAAATGACTGTGCTGTAGGTGTTTTGTTCTTAGTTTTACTTTGAAAAGGAGGTGAATTTAAATTATTGCTTTCTCCTGAATGTTTCTGCTGTATGTGTGAGTGATAAGTAAATGGATGTATTCACCCTGTAAGTGCTTCTCAAGTTTGAGTGCTCGTGTGAAAAGATACTGCGCCCCTGTGATATGATTGTCACTTGACGCTTTCCTCCTCTTAGGCAAGGGACCAGAGACTCTTCTTGTAGGCGAGAAGCTGAATGACAACGAGTGGCACACAGTGAAGGTGGCACGACGTGGGAAGAACTTGCAGCTATCAGTAGACAATGTGACAATGGAAGGTAGAGAGATGAGAAAAAGAAACGTGGCCTATCAAAAGTGTTTTAGCAGCTCACGATAAATGGGTTTGTTCTCTAGGCCACATGACTGGTGCCCACACCCGCCTGGAGTTCAACAACATCGAGACAGGAATCATGACAGAGCGCCGCTTCATCTCAGTGATGCCCTCCAATTTCATCGGCCACTTGCAAGCGCTCTCCTTCAATGGGATGCTCTATCTGGACCAGTGCAAGAATGGAGACATTTCCTTCTGCGAGCTTAATGCTCGGTTTGGCATGAGACACATTGTGGCCAACCCCGTAACTTTCCTAACTCAAGGCAGCTATTTGGCCTTTTCGACCTTGCAGGCCTACGCTTCCATGCACCTCTTTTTCCAGTTTAAAACCAGCAGTGCGGATGGCCTGATACTGTATAACTCCGGAGACGGCAGTGACTTCATCGTGGTGGAGCTTGTCAAAGGGTGAGCGATGGGATATTTTATACATCATGTTATGTGTCTTCCAGGGATATAATGCCATTTTTATAGCAAACTGTATCGCAAAAATGCTATATATCAAACAAAATTTTACTGTACGATGTAAGAAACTTGGCTTAGCAATTTAATACTTTGAAATTGGCCTCTGTCTCTTTATGAAGCTCCCAATCTTATATAGGCAGCACTTTGTATGAATGCCAGAATAGCTGCCACAAGAGAGTCAAGGATTCTTNAAAATTAGGTAACTTTATGTTATTAAAGGTCAAGTTTAAACAGTAATGATTTCCTGGTTCCTGGAGCAGCCCAAACTTGTCTCTGACGGAGAATCAACAGATGGAGCAAAACATTAGAGTGATGGCAAGGAGGCCTTCCAACCTTAAATACTCTTTAACCCTCCTGTTGTCCTCGGGTCATTTTGATCCGAGGACAAGAGGAGGGTTTAAAATACCAGTGGAAATTTTCAAAAAGCTGGTCAGAAACCATAAGAAGAGTTTCTGATTGCTGTAATGCCATTTTGTTTTTGCTGATTACTGCTAATTATTGAGAATGCTTTTAAAAATTTTGGACATGCTGTACTCTTGTAAAATGCAAGGAAAAATAGATGTTGGTAGTAGCCCGGATAATCCTAACATAGGAAGGAATCAAAACAACTATTTCAACAGTTTTAAAGATATAAATGAAATAATTAAAGCTGAAAGCATCCCCGTGCAGCTCATTTTTAGATCATTCACCACAGAAATCTTCAGTGGATAAATTAATGTCATCAGTTTACCATATTAATGTTTGCTCATGTAAGTCACTAAATCTGCCTTAGCTGCTCTGTGATAGAGTTTAAATTTGATTAGTGTGAGGAAATTTTAATGCCGAGGTGGAGTTTGTCAAAGTTCGACGTGTAAATTGTCAAAATTCCTCAAAAATGATCTGTTAAAAATGGCCTGAGGGAGGAAGTGCCTGTTGGAGTCAATAATACTCCATTCTTGACTGAAATTGAAATCCTAAAGTTTTCTGCTGCAAGGCAACTATGGTTTATATGTAAGCAATAAGTAATTGTACTGAACTGTGGTGACCTTAGTGTATGCTCATTGCACAAAACTCCACTGTTGAAGAAACAGATTGCTGAAACTCATTCAAAGTTTCCCAAAGGAAATTTTGAAAATGTAACATACATCAAAAGTAAAGTAAAGAATAGATTAGATTAAAAGGTATCTCTTTAAATGCCAGTGCACACACAATATTTAGAGAATAGATGGCACTGCACACCACAGTAAAAAACATCAACAGTGAGGTTTGAATCTGAGACTACCACGATGGGGAGTAGTTTTTAGCAGGCTACTGGCAAGCTTCATATCGAATGAAGGATCAATGGAGAAATGTACCGGGACCTTCTTAATAAGAAACTGAAGAAGAAACGACGGTGAATTTTTCAGCAAGAGAATGATCCTGAGCACACAGCCAAGGAAACTCTCAAATGATTTCTGAGACAAAAAATAAAGCTCCTTGAAGATTAGATGTCATAGAAGAGGCCCCCAGAAGCTTTAAAGGTTGGAAGACAGTAATGTGGAAGAATATTTCAAACTCAAAACTAAGAAATGCAAATGACTTTTTTTTTTTTTACACAAGATGAGTTGAAGTTGTAATTACTCTGAAAAGCATTGAAAAAAATGTCCGTGATCGTGTTCCATTCCGCTTTATTACACATAATTTAATGGAACGAGTTGTCTACATTTCTACATTTATGGAGATCACTCGTGTATATTTTCTGAGGAAAACATTTGTTTGTTCAATGTTTATTTTTCCTACTGTATAAATCATTACTTCTCTGGCCCAAACTTTCTAGAAGTAACATTTTTTTCTGTGTTGGTATTCGTGTATTTGGCCTTAGATGTTTAGATAGCAGCAAAGCTCCCCTTCTGAGCAGCACAGATTAGATGAACAGCCTCCTCTACCCTTCGTCCTGCAAACTCCTATTTCATTACAGCAAATCCTGCCCGTATGTCTGATTTCATGATAGTGATCCACAAGGTAAACATTTCTGCCTTTTCAGCTCTACTTGACTCCGCACAGTGGTTTGTTTTTCCACATCTAAGTAAGTCCATTGAATGCAAAGGATGCAGGATTTGATGTTATTGATCCACTCCGAGTGCGTAGCCAATATTCAGTCCGTGTCATGCGATGTGCTACGTGGAGACACTTAATTTGCAGCCGGACAAGGTCTCCAGGCATGGGTTTTATTTCCCAGAGGATGAAACAGTGTATTGTTCGGAAACCAGCTGATGTTTTTCATTTATTGCCCTCTATGCGTCCCTTGTAATTCTCCTGCGCCCTGAGCACAATTAGACAGACAAACCCCTCAAGGCAAAGTCAGCTTAGGCATGGCCAATTAGTTTCCCAAGCGATGTCAGAACTCCTTTGAACTGCCGTGTCCGCCTGTTGCATAGGCGCTGATTCGGGTTGACGGTACTGCAGTGGCAAGCCTCTGCACTGTGACCTATTTTTAAACCAGTGAAAAATGCAGAGGATAGTGAAGAAAATCTGAAACTTGAATTTATATGAGTGAGCCAGGGCCTTCACTGTAAGCCAACACAGCTTTTCAGCAGAGATCACACAAATGGCTCAACACACGTTAAATATTTAGCCTGGAAATGACTGTGCTGTAGGTGTTTTGTTCTTAGTTTTACTTTGAAAAGGAGGTGAATTTAAATTATTGCTTTCTCCTGAATCTTTCTGCTGTATGTGTGAGTGATAAGTAAATGGATGTATTCACCCTGTAAGTGCTTCTCAAGTTTGAGTGCTCGTGTGAAAAGATACTGCGCCCCTGTGATATGATTGTCACTTGACGCTTTCCTCCTCTTAGGCAAGGGACCAGAGACTCTTCTTGTAGGCGAGAAGCTGAATGACAACGAGTGGCACACAGTGAAGGTGGCACGACGTGGGAAGAACTTGCAGCTATCGGTAGACAATGTGACAATGGAAGGTAGAGAGATGAGAAAAAGAAACGTGGCCTATCAAAAGTGTTTTAGCAGCTCACGATAAATGGGTTTGTTCTCTAGGCCACATGACTGGTGCCCACACCCGCCTGGAGTTCAACAACATCGAGACAGGAATCATGACAGAGCGCCGCTTCATCTCAGTGATGCCCTCCAATTTCATCGGCCACTTGCAAGCGCTCTCCTTCAATGGGATGCTCTATCTGGACCAGTGCAAGAATGGAGACATTTCCTTCTGCGAGCTTAATGCTCGGTTTGGCATGAGACACATTGTGGCCAACCCCGTAACTTTCCTAACTCAAGCCAGCTATTTGGCCTTTTCGACCTTGCAGGCCTACGCTTCCATGCACCTCTTTTTCCAGTTTAAAACCAGCAGTGCGGATGGCCTGATACTGTATAACTCCGGAGACGGCAGTGACTTCATCGTGGTGGAGCTTGTCAAAGGGTGAGCGATGGGATATTTTATACATCATGTTATGTGTCTTCCAGGGATATAATGCCATTTTTATAGCAAACTGTATCACAAAAATGCTATATATTAAACAAAATTTAACTGTACGATGTAAGAAACTTGGCTTAGCAATTTAATACTTTGAAATTGGCCTCTGTCTCTTTATGAAGCTCCCAATCTTATATAGGCAGCACTTTGTATGAATGCCAGAATAGCTGCCACAAGAGAGTCAAGGATTCTTTAAGCATGCCTGAGAAATTCAAAGCAACACTTCAGGTTTGTTTTTGATGAGGGAATAACATAATACATGATATAAAACACAAAGCCGATTTTACGTAACACTCCTCTTTAAAGTCTGACTTTTACATACAGTATGTATGAATGTCATGTTGATTGAAAGTTTTTTTTTTTATCAATTAATCTCATGGAAGTTTTTTCCTAGTCAAAATAATACAAAATACATCTTTATCAGAAAATTTTAAAACAAGAATCGGCTAAACAAGTTGTTAGTTTTAGTGGATTTTCCAGAAACCATATATCGATATACACTGTGGGGAAAAAGACCATTCGTGTTTTTTTTCTCACTTCTGTACTATATCAGATTTAATAATTGCTGTTTAAGTCAGTCAGGATAAGTAAAAAAAATTATTTGCTAAATTAAATTATTTTCGAGGGAAACTTTATATTCTACAAAATCCAAAGTTTACACATACTGAGCTTGTTATGCCTTTAAACACTGACAAAGCCCGACATCATGCAAGTTATTTGTCCTATAACCAATCCACTCTGGGGAAAGAATGTTTCAAATTGAAAGTTAAAAGCCCCACAATTATATGATACTACGTGTAAATTCTTGAACTGTAAATGCATGATACAGGGGTTCATTTAAAATTATTTGTGAGGCAATTAGTGTCCAGGTGTCTCAAGTTAAAACATGTTGATAGCTCCCCTGAACAAGCATCAACAACACCGCTATGTTTCAAAGGATATTTTTGTTTTTTTCATTAAAGATATTTTTTCATGGCAAGAACATCAGAAAGTGGCTGTGGAAACAGAGCCAGCAAAGCCGCAATTGTATCATCCCACTGAAATGCCAAGCACAAACTCTCTGTCAGTGAGCAATTAGTCAGCAGGAGGTCTTGTTCAGATCTGGAACCAGCAGCAGAAGCTCCGAAAGACAACACAGACAAAAAAAAAAAAAAGAAAGAAATAAAAGGCTCCCAACACTTCTGTCAGGATTTTCCGGCTGTTCAGTGTTTTGTGTGAAGTGTGGCGGCTCATTCATGGATGGTTTTTAACTTTGATTATTAACATAATTAAGTTTGAATGAAGTCTGTCTGATGACTATGCTTGAAGTAAAACACACTAGTTTGCAATTAAATCACATTATTTTATTTGAATGGCAGCAAAAGAAAATTAATTGTTGCCGAGTAGAATTAGTGGTAATTTATGTGTGACATTTGTTACGAAAGGAATTTGAAAACACAGATCTTGAACAAATGTTTCGTCTTATAGGTACATTCATTATGTGTTTGACTTGGGAAATGGACCGTCGCTTATGAAGGGTAACTCTGACAAGCCTCTCAATGATAACCAATGGCACAACGTGGTGATCTCCCGTGACAGCAACAATGTACACGTACTCAAGATCGATTCCCGTACCGTTACCCAACACACCAACGGAGCCCGAAACCTGGACCTAAAAGGTAAAATGCATGCTGTTTACAACAAAATCCGACTATTTTCATGTTTAATTTGAGATTTAAGCTTGCTAAAAAGCATTTCTGTTCCTTAACTTTGTGTTTTCTAGGGGAGCTGTACATTGGTGGTGTTGGAAAGAGCATGTACAGCAGCCTTCCCAGGTTAATAGCTTCTCGGGAAGGATACAAAGGCTGTCTGGCTTCTGTGGACTTAAATGGAAGGCTCCCTGAGCTGCTAGCGGATGCCCTTCACAAGGTGGGAGAGGTGGAACGAGGCTGCGGAGGTGAGGGCAAAAAAAATCCCAGATCATTTCTGTAAATGGTTTTCTTGTTGTTCAGCTTGGCGTATTAGGGATTAAACCAGAGGGACAGGAGGCCTCTCACTGCACGCTAATTGTTCCCGATTGGTTTTGGAATTGAACAGGTGTCTCAAATATTCCAAATTGATTGGGAAGAAAAGAAATTCAGTAAATCTATTTTTTTATTTTAAATGTTGCAGTATTTATTCATGAGGGGATTTTGACTTTTTTTTTTTTTTGTAATTTTTTTACAGTCCAAAAATCTAATCTATAAAAACTGCCTAATAAAATGCTGAGAGACCTGATGAGTGTGGTAATGAGAACTGGGAGTCGTAATCAGGGGAATGTGGTGCAGTTGGGGAAGAAACCATAAGGAAAAACTAAGGAAAGTTGATTAATAAAAACCCAGTGAGCACAAGAGGAGACGAATCAAAACACAGAATAATCTACTAAACAACAGGAGAAGTATTAGTACAAAACAAATATGTCTAAACCAAAATACACCGCGAACAGAACTTAAGAAACAACTTTTAAACTAACAGTTTTCGACAAGATAATCCAAATACAAACACAAGTAATTCCAAAACCATTAGGAACATCTTCAAGTCAGCATCTATGAAGTTCCTCCCTGTGAGAATAACATAAATAGATGTCAATAAGCTCTAGATCTATCTAAATAGAGTTAGAAATTCCCTCATGTAAAATCAGTTTGATAAGTTGTCTTACATATCTTGTGCTTATGCACGCAGCCGCAAGGCTGTGCAGAGACCACTAAAGGGGCAGGTGCTCAAGAAAAATAAAAATAAAATAGCACATCTAACCGCATTCTAGGACAGAATATTAACAAAGCCACACAGCTTTCAGAGTTTAATAAACAATTGTAAATTACAAAATTGTGAGATATACAATCAAAGCTAAGGGAAATCTGTAGATAGAGCATACAACTATGCATATGTAAGATATTAGTAATTTCTTTCTGCAGGTCTATTTTGCTATAGGAAAGTATTGCAATATTCAAACCCGCAATTTAGCAAAACTTGTAAATCAGAGCTAGACCACCAGACATATTTTGTCTTTACAGAATTACACTATTAAAAATATAAACAAGGGCACAATGCAACCTCTTAGTGGACTGTAATCTATAAAAAAAGAGCTGCTTGGTTTGCTACACTAGCAGTGGAGATGAAGATGGTCCATTCAGGAAAGCAGAGCTCCATCAAACTTTAATGTGGAGCTGCAGAAAAAAGAAAAAAAGAAAAAAGAAAAGCAAATATTGAATTGTTAATGCATGTCACCATGAGAAAAGCCTACTGAGTTTAGCTTAAAAAACATTTTTTAAAATTAAAATCACACATTTTTGTCTCATGAAGTGAAAAAATTATTTGCAAAACAAACTTATTTGTGCATGTTAGAAATATTTTCTTGCTATTCTAAGTTTTTGTTTGTGACTCAAAGTTTTGCTTGTGATTCTCACATGACGTCGTGGCCAGGGCCTAAAATCACAACATAAGATTTCTGATGTGTGCAAATAAAAGTTTATGTTTGGCAAATAACTTTTTAAGTTCACAAGACAAAAATGAGTTATTTAATTAAAAAATATATATATTTAAAGAAAACCTTTTGTTTTGTTTTTGTTTTGTTTTGTTTTTTTAAAAAAAGAAGAAATCATTACATTTCCAAAAGATTTAATTACAATTTTATTTTACTTGACTGAGGTTAGTTTTTTTAATTTTTTTTCATTAAATAATTGTGAAACAAAATTAACTTCATTCTGCAAACCAGACCCTAAACTTACTTAAAGTCTGGATTGAGTGTTTTTCCCCTTCATTAATGACAC